>NC_135234.1:25218849-25525387 GCF_051348905.1 Ranitomeya variabilis | reverse complement strand
AGGTGGAGCGACAGTTTTGACGTTTCGGCCGAACCACGGCCTTTATCATATAGTCGCCTTAGGGATCACCCGGTAAGTATTGTCACCGCTATGTAGTATTTCACAATGACGCAATGTGTCAGTCATAGGTGGCGCTGTTGTCTTGTGGAGGCACAGCCGTGCCGATGCAGTGTGTGTCACACACACTGCATCGGCACGGCTGTGCCTCCACACGACAACAGCGCCACCTATGACTGACACATTGCGTCATTGTGAAATACTACATAGCGGTGACAATACTTACCCGGTGATCCCTAAGGCGACTATATGATAAAGGCCGTGGTTCGGCCGAAACGTCAAAACTGTCGCTCCACCTATCACCGTTAATAAAATTGATTCACTTTAAAGCATATCTTTCGACTGAGTGCAGTGATTCTATATTGAACTTGGACTTATGGACCATTGGGTTCCCTTTCACTGGCACCGTTGCTCCACCTAGTTGAGTGCTAACCATCTACATTATTATTGAGCACCTTAGACCCCCAGGTGCTTCACAGACGTTTTTTTTATTTTCACAGCTCAATGATATAATCAAATTTTTGGCACAAAATTTTTTTCAACCCCAAATTTTTTATTTTTATAACGTTAAGGCCGGAGTCACACTTGCGAGTGCAATGTGAGAAACTCGCACGAGTATCTCGCATCAATACCCGGCACAGCCACCTGCACTCGGGACCTGAGCGTGCGGCTGCATGTATTTCTATGCAGCCGCACGCTCTGGTCCCGAGTGCCGGCGGCTGTGCCGGGTATTGATGTGAGAGACTCATGCAAGTTTCTCGCATCACACTCGCAAGTGTGACCCCCGACTAACAGGAGAAATTGCACCATACAATTTGTTGTGCAATTTCTCCTGAGTATGGTGATACCCAATATGTGGGGGAAAACTACTGTTTGGGCACACAGCAGGGCTCGGAAGAGAAGGAGCACCATTTGACTCTTTGAAACCAAAATTTGCTGGAGTAATTAGTGGATGTCATGTCCCTTTTGGAGAACCCGCTGATGTGCCTAAACAGTGGTAACACCCCACAAGTGACCCCATTTTCAAAACTAGACCCCTCAGGGAACTTATCTAGATGTGTGCTGAGCACCTTGAACCCCCAGGTGCTTCATAGACGTTTATAACGTTGAGCCGTGAAAACAAATCTAAATTTTCCCACAAAAATATTTTTTAGCCCCAAATTTTGTATTTTCACAATGGTGACTGGAGAAAATGAACCTCAAAATTTGCAATTTCTCCTGAGTTCACCGACACTCCATATGTGGTCGAAAACTACATTTGAGACACAGTGCAAAGCTCAGAAGGGAAGCAGCGCCATATTGGAGTTCAGATTTTCCTGGTCTGGTTTGACCGTGGCATGTCACATTAGTAGAGCCCCTGAGGTGCCAGACCAACAGAACCCCCCATAAGTGACCCCATTTTACAAACTACACCTCACCTTGAATTCATCCAGGGGTGCAGTGATCATATTGATACCACAGGTGTGTCACAGAATTGTATTCCATTGAGCAGTGAAGAAAAAATAATTTACATTTTTACCACCAAGATTGTGTGTTAGCCCCAGATTTTACATTTTCATACTGGGAAATGGGTAAAAATGGCACCAAAATTTATCCCAAAATTTCTACTGAATGTAGAAATACCCCATATGTTGCTCTACAGTACGCCATACGGAGAGACTCGAGAGGGACGGAGCGCTATTTGCCTCCTGGAGCTCAGAGTTTACTAGAATAGTTGTCGGAAGCCGAACCATAGCGCTTTTCCAAAGCCTTTGTACTACCAGTAACGTGGAAGCCCACTATATTTCCATTAACAGATGATGGACCTGAGTGGGGACTCGCTTTTTTTGTGGATTGAGTTGAAGCTTTTATTGGGAACATTTTACATAACGTTTGGTATCACATTTATCCTGTGCTCTACGCTGAGCACTTACATCAAGGTTTCCATCAAAAATCTCCAAGTGACGTGACAGATGAAATACCCCGAGGGATCCATTCACTTTAATGAGGCGGGATTCCCTGACTCTGGATTTAGAGAAGAGGGTCTCTTTTCACTTTCCCATTAAATAACGTTGTGAGTGCTGTCCATTTTTTCCACGGACAGCACTTTGACCGAAAATACGGTCGGGTGAATGAGCCCTATTAATTAAATTGTCTTTGTTGCCCATAGCAACCAATCGGAGTTCAGCTGTCGTTTTTCAAGAGCAGTTTAAGAGTGAAAGCGGAGTCCTTATTGGTTGCTATGGGCAACAAAGACAAGCTCACTATTAGACAGTTTTACTAATTGAGGCCCATATTTTCTTTTTAGTCAGTTTTAGAGTTGAAATAAAACATTTGGAGGATCGCTGTTCAGCGGCTACATCTGTATACCGCGGCTGCCAAACCAGAGAACTGCGAACCTCCTTTTCCCTCTTCCGATTATTAGGCCGCCATGACACCGTAGCCTCCAACTGATTAGAAGAGGCCCTAAGATGTCGCCGGTAGTAGGAGGTTCGTGGTGCTCTGGTCCAGTAGTCACCGAGTACAGATGTGGCCATCAGATCGGGGTCTGGCAAATCATTTTTGCTCAACCCCAAAACTGACTAGAAGAATGACATGGGCCTCAGTTAGAAAAAGCCGCTTAATAGTGAGACTTTTTCTGTTGTCCATAACAACCAATCGGAGCACAGCTTTCATTTTTCTAGAGCAGTTTCAGAAATGAAAGCTGAGCCCTGATTGGTTACCATGGGCAACAAAGAACTTCTCACTACAAGAGGCCTATAGTCCGCAAGTCGTGGTCAAAATTCTGATCCAGCATGTCCGCAGCCTTGGCACATCACAAACCGACACAATAGCATTTTTTTTTTTTGTCAGTTTCATAAAGCTGTCTTAGATAGTTCTAGAACTTTCCATGAATAAAATCTTTAGGCTTTGTTTACATAAGACTGGAAGGTAACGTCAATCCGGAGACCTGAATACCCGTCCCTTTAAACTAAATTGTAAAATCGTTACTCCGGAGGAGGAGTCTTATGTCCGCTCCACTCATGGAAGGGATCGATATGGAGAGAGTCATATAATTGATCGCTCCGCTCGTCAATAACGCTGCGACTGTTAAAACTGTTGATATTCCTCAAGATTGTTATAGCAAATTACAAGACACTGACACGGATTAACCTCTTTACAGCCAGGCAGAAATAGGTGAAAAGCGACAAGGGGCCGGTCAAGTCGTTTCTCTTCATGTTTCCACTATCTCAATTTCAGCAAGCAGCGCTGCACTGTAAAGCATGGAGGAAGGAGGCGGATTGTGGACTAGATCAGACTGCAACAGACAGAGCCATTGAGTGATCTGATTGGTTGTCCTGAATGGGCAGAAAATATGACAATAAGTGTTGTCTTAGGGACACGGGCAGAAGGACTCTAATAGGAACAGGGTATTTAACGGTAAAGTAAATTGGCGATTGGCTAAAACAAATGTGACCAACAGTAGCGCAACTTGAAACTTGTGTGCCCTAATGCAAGATCTCCAACGGGGTCCCCAATTATCACTAATGATCAAATTGGCCTTTTGGGGCCCCCTTAGCTCCAGGGGGCCAATCCTGCCATATACTACACACTTAATACCACCACACAGTGTCCTATCATAATTTACCAAATTAATACTGCCATATATTGCCCTCCTAATATCACCATACAGTGTTCAAATAACACTTGCTTACAGAGACCACATATTTCCACGATATACAACCCAAATACTGCCATATAGTTGTCAAATAATAGTATCTAAATACTATTTCTTAATAGAGACTGTATATCGCCATAACCTACCAAAATAAAACCAGATAGTTCTTAACTACTTTTTCAGGATTCATATAACACTTCTTTAAAGCACATTTCAGCCATATTGGTCAACATTATTATGCCGTAGACCCCCCATTTTAATACCGCCATATAGTGCCCATTTGAAAGACAGTATCACAATAATACTTCCTCATAGAGTACACATAATATCGTAATTTACTGCCTTCGTAATGCCACCATATAGTGCCAAAATAATATTCAATATTCAAAGTTATTTCTTAAATAAAATATGTTACAACCACAAGTGCTGCATAATACTGCCATATATCACACATAATATTACCATAGAGGGCCCAGTTATTATACAGTATCACAAGAATACTGCCATATACTACCCACTCAATACCTCCGTATAGTGCCCAAATAATATACTTGATAATACTGCTGTATTGTTTAAGAGGATACTGCTATATGCAGCCCACATAACAATGAGTATTCATAATAATTCCTCATAAAAACTGCATAATGCAAACATAGTTTGTCAAATTAATACTGCCATATAATGTCAATAATGTCCAATATCCAAATAATATTTCATCTTAGAGACTACATAATACCGCCATATACTGCTCACATAATAGCATATAGTGCTCAAATAAGATGAGGCCATATAGCACGAGACCGTGCAGCACAGCCATTTAGTGCTAAGATAATGCCGCCATACGCCGTCCACGTGACACCCTTTAAATCAGAAATTCACAAAATATTTTCATTTCAGCACAAGAGCGCCCCCTAGTTGTGGGGTGAAGAGGTAGAATCATATAATCGCGGCAAAATTAAATATGGCGCCGTGACAAAACTAACCTGTCCTTGCAGCGTTAACGGTATAATATATGTATATTATAATACACGTTATACATATTATAACAGTAGGTATTCAAGTGGTTAAGCCATTACAACCAATCTCTTATTGCCTCCGGAGTATCTAAAATACAAAATGAAGTAAAGATTGCTAATAGTTTTGATTAAAAATATTGCACCGTTTTGTGTACGCAGCTCTGATGCAGAGTTATGTGTCTCCATGGTCACAGACTACAAACATGTAGGTAGTCTGATTCCACAGTTACATTCCTAGTGTATTTGCACAGAGCTGGTAAATTGGGGGGTGTACTTTTTTTTTTTTCTCGGAAATGATGGCTTGTTTTTCTAATCCCGTACAATCCCTTTAAGGTTGACCGTTAATATGGCAGCACTTCAGGTTGTCACTTTTTTATGTAAGTTATGGAAGAAAATATATATATATCGTATATACCCATAAGCCCACTCAGTCCTGTTTGTTGAACGAATGTCCCCCAAAGGGACCACAAAGGGTGGGGGGACAACTACAGATTTAGATAAAAGGGCATTTCTAGGTAGTTTTGGGGCAGTTTCCCTGGTAAAATAGGGTTAAGACAACACACATCCCCATAGAAGTTAATGGAGCCATTAGTGAAGTAGTGAACCTCACCACCCCTTTCCATATAGGAAATGAGTTTTCATGTAATACTACCTCCTACCACTAGTGGCCACTATAGGAAAAAATAACGGCTGAGTACCGATTGATCGCAGCAATCAGGACCGATCTCTCGGGATCTGATCTGTAGCCATCAACTGATCACCGTCCCAGCTGATCATGAACATATTATACAATCTTCTAGACATCCATAAAACTTGACAACAGTGCCGAACCGGCCACAAGGCAGATTTTCTAGTTTTTAACCAATCCCCATAGGCCACTTACTCCCATTACCGGCTTTACCACTGCAGCCTGGCCTCAGAACACAATTCTCTCCCAGCCTGATCCCCAGATTAATGGTTTACCAATGACGCCTGGCATTAAGAGGTTAATAATGGGAGTGACCCTTCCCTCCAGATAAACCCTCACTACTATTTCTACTGCCTCTGTAAGATTACTCCGCTATAAATTCCTAAGAAAAGCAATAAAACACCTTCATTTTATATTTCCTCCTCCTTGGCCATCTCCAAGGTAGCTAACCATCAGGCCTTGCAGATAAGAAGTCAGCGCACTGCTCTCTGCTCACAAGATCTCTGTCCTTATCACCGTCTGCAGGGTCATCCCACTTCATCACTCTCCTTAGATTTTCCGCTTTCTGTCCGCTTTAAAGAAGATATGTCACCAGGTTAAAAGTAGCCAGTTTTTTCTCCTACTTTATTCCCGCTGCTTCTCTATTAAAATGTTGGTAAGTAGACCGCCACAGTATGAAAATGGAGTCTTAAAGGGGCTTGTCACTAGGTCAAAAAGTGTCCAGTTTTTGCTCTTTTTTTATTCTCGCTTCTCCCCTGAATATTTCATTTTTTCCTTTTTTTAAATCCGCCGTACGGTCCCAGAGATATGCGCCTTTTTGTTCAGTGCTAATTTTAATGGCCTTTGCCATGAAGACACGCCCCCTAAATAAAAAGCCCCGTATCTCTGCACCAGTATGGAAAATCTTAAAAAAAACAAAAAAATGGAATACACAGGGGAGAAGAGGGAATAAAATAAGAGCAAAAACTGGACACTTTTGACCTGCTGACAAGTCCCTTTAAGACTCCATGTTGATTTCAGTCCCATGATTTTCATACTGTGGCGGCCTACTTACCATCATTTCAATAGAAAATTCTAACTCCCCACCTCCCCCCCCCAAAAAAAACCCACCATCTTTGGAAAAATTCTTTATGCGGTGGTCAAATTTGTTGGCAGACTCAGGGTCTTAAATGATGGAGATCAGCGCTGCTGTCCTACTCTATATTGTTCGTGTACATTGGTAGTGCCCACGTGATCACAACCCCAAAAATAGTGTAACAATTAATGTTCCAGCATATACTGCAGAAATCATGTCCAATATATTCTTAAAGGGTCACATCAACAATTAAAGGGGCTATTCCCATCTTAAAATAAAAAGGTATTGTCGGATAGTACTTGTAAATACAAGCAATTTTGCAATTTATTGCATATTCAAATTGTCAGCCACTTTTGAGATACTAATACTTTTCTTCTGCTTGCATCTTGTTGTCTTGGAGACCGACCACCACCGCTAGACAACAAAACATATGTGCAGTTATTAGAAGCTATTTTCTATTGAGCTTGTAAGCAATGCTTCAAAGCTGGTCACGTCGAAGCTGGTCAGGATAGCTGTACCGCATTGTTACCTCCATATCCTGGCCTCGATGTAGTGTAGTGTTCACAAGCTAGATATCAGCGGTGGTCGGTCTCCAAGGTAACGAACTGTAAACAAAAGAAAAGTGTAAATATCTCAAGTACGGTATAAAATTTTAATAAGCTGTAAATTGCGAATGTGCTTGTTTTTACAAGCACTATCCAAAAAATATCTACTGATAAAAAGTGTAATAACCCTTTAAAGGAGATGTGAAAATGTAAAATATAAGGTCTGCTTGTTTCCAGAAAAAGCGCCATGTTTGTCTTTGGGTTGTATCTGGTATTAAATGAAGTCACATTCACCTGAACGCTGCAATACAAAAATCAAATAATGGACATGAAAAAAACCCAAAACAAAGCAAACCCTTTTTTTGTAATCCTGGACTACCCCTTTAATTGTAACTAGTGTTTCATCATCATCTCACCCTTGCAGGGTATCATGCACTTTATACAAGATAGCATATTTCCTAGTGTACTTTGATCGGCACAATAAATGTTTTCTAACACACAGAAGTGACACCTGTCATAAAACCCGTCCTGATAAAGTATAAACTAAACTGTACGTTACATATGTCAAAAGCCATTTATTTAAAGGGGATCTCCATGGGCAAACATATCTTCGAATAGTTCCAATGCATCTAAAATTAATAAAAAGAAGCAACTTTATAAATGGGACTTGATTAAAGATGTGCTTCTGTTTTGTGTCAACAGCTCAGTTACAGACATGTGTTTCTATGGTAACAGACTACAAACAAACTTTGTGTAGTCTGATCCTGCAGTCATACTCCCTCTTCCATCTGCACCCCCTTCCTCACTATCCTACAAAATATTTATTAGGAAAAAGTAGAGGACAGATGGAGGAGAGCATGGCTGAAGGAGGAGAATACAGCAGGTCGGGTTGTCCCCATCCATGTAGATTTATAGTTTTGCCAAACTAATTTTTTAAAAAGGTGTTTTCTTGCTCAGCAGAACATAGGGGCCACAGGGTTCATCAACCAATGTGCGTCTTCACCTTCAAACATATTCACTTCCATAGGCCTGTACTCAAACTAAAAGATGTTTGGGAGTTACAATTGGAGGAGCGCCATCGTTCACTTCGGGTCACAGGACCCCTACAAGTGATAGATCTCAAGATACATTATATGGATACATTACCACAAACACTGCGCCCCCGCTGGAAGCTTCATGGCCGAGCAGCTGCATGCAGCCGTACATCACCAAGCGCAATGCTGAGTGTCGAATGGAGTGGTGTGAAGCCGCCACCACTGGACTCTGGAGGAGACGTGTTCTGTGCAGTGACAGATCGTACTTCTCTGATGGAGGAGTCAGAGTTTGGCGATTGCAGGAGGATGTTACTGTCACAATCCAATTTTGGATTAGTGGCAGCTCTGGTTCCACTATGATTTAAGTGTAGCTTTTTACATTCAGGCCAGCGGGGATTAATGTCAGTTTATCCTTCACTGGCAGTCTGCTGCAACTGCAGAATTGCTTGGTCAGATGATGTGGATGGTGACCACTCCCACCATCCTTTAAATGGTCATCTGATGCATCAGCTGACTGTTGGTGATAGAGTTTCTCTATGGAGACCAGCCTTGCAGTTGCAGCTCTCTGGTGTCAGGTACTTCTGGAGATTGGAGTCTTGTTCCTGTATCATCTGTGGTGTGGAGCTTGGCAGCAGAGTTTGGAAGCTAAGTGTTGTGTTTTTACCTTGTTTGTCTCATGCTTGTCACCACTCCCTGTGTTGTGCCATCTGCAGTGGTGAGGCTAGCACCCTTGCTGGCCAGTGCACTAGCCAGGGCAGTGCGAGGTGACAGTGAGGGACGAGGTTGGTGACGGCGGCGGGGGGAAGGACCCTCTTAGGGTGTTAGGGGAGTGCAGGGTCAGGCTCAGGTTGGAGCTCAGGACGTGTCCCATCCTTTATTTCCCATCGGTAGGACCTTCCCCTCCCCATTTCCATCCTGTTGTGTGTCGTGCCGTCCGCTGACCGACCCCGATGGGATTGTGACAGTTACCCCCTGACTGCATTGTGCCCGCTGTACAGATGGTGGAGGAGGATAATGATATGGGCTGTTATCAGGGGGTGGCTTCAGCCTCTTAGTTCAAGTGTCTTAAGACATTATGGACAATTGTACCTTCAGCTTTGTGGGAACCGTTTGGGGAAGATCCTTTCCTGTTCCCCATGACTGTTCGCAGTGCACAAGCTCCATACAGACATGGAGGGGGAGAACATTAGCAGAGCCCGGACCTCAGCCCATCCAACAACTAGACCGGAGATTGTGAGCCCGACCTCCCCCCAAGCTCACAATTGCGCTTCTGAATGAAGCGGCTAAAATTCCCACAGATGTCTCTTCCCAGAAGAGCGGAACCCATTATATCTGCAGAGGGGCGACTCCATATTAATGACTAAGAATGTAGAATGGGGGGCCAGGAAAGCTCCTAGAGGTGTAAAGTGGTTGTTGCACGGCTGATCTCTTCTTCTTGGTCCAGCCTTGACAGATAGAAAATACTCAACTGGCCAAAATTGATGGCCCGGGTGGGCACGTCCTTGGCATAATACTCAACTGGCCAAAATTGATCGCCTGGGCGGGCACGTCGTTGCCCCAATACTCAACTGGCCAATGTTGATCACCTGGGCGGGCACATCCTTGGCATAATACTCAACTGGCCAATGTTGATCACCTGGGCGGGTTACTTCCTTGCCCCAATACTTAACTGGCCAATGTTGATCGCCCGGTGAGCACGCCTGGGGCCCCGAGACAGGACCAGGAAGGACCTGCTGAGCATTTTTTTTTATACCACTTTAAAATAATGTTTTTTCCCCGACTGCCCGGATAATCTACTCCTGCTACATTTTACGCCGCTAGGATGTGGGAGCCATACTGTATCAGCAAAAACAAGGCAACATGTTGCAAGAATTGCCTAAACTCCAAAGTGGAAAAAAAAATACAAAAACCTCCAGGGACGAGTCTCGAAGGAACCACACTGAGCCCTATTGACTGTACGGCTCTTGCTTGATTGAATTTTTCTTCTTACTTTCCATTTGCTTCTCTATAAATTCTTTCGATGCTCCTTCTGCCTCGAAAAAAAAACCTGAACGTCCTGTAAAAAGCTCCGGCAAATACTGTAGAAATCGGGTCTCGCTAGAAATAACGGCGGCTGCATTCTTCGAGTGGCACAAACAGGACAGGTGTAGCCTCTACCTCCCCAACATATGGACATTCTTGACTATTAGGTTTCATCCGGAGCCTGGACTGGGAAAACATTAACCCCTTCCTTCAGTCCTTAGCAAGTCTCCCAAAATGACCGGTAAAAGATCCATAAGTGGAACCCATGGAAATGTACAAGTAAGAGACCCCCTGTTCTGTGAAGCTTCTCAGATACTGTCACCTCTAGATGGAAACCCTAGAGGAGGAACCCAACAATGAATGTGTCTATGGGCATTACGGGGGTCTCGAATGTGGCACCATAGAGGTAACTTAACATGTCTGCTAGAGACCCCCTTGGAGGAGAGCATTAAGGACCACAATGTTCAGGCTGAAACCCTGGGATCTCCATCAACAATCAACGGGTCAAGTGCTAATCACAAGAGGGCTGCCCAGCATTAGAAACATGATCCGTGACTTTCTGTAAACATGCGTGTTTAGGACTGCTGACCTTGCATGCTTATAGCCATAGAGAAACAGTGATAAGCTGCCTCCGGACCCCTCTGCCACCCCTCATCATTGCCACCCCTCATCATTGCGGGGGATTTAATGAGAGCGTCGGATGCTACTCCGCAGATTCCTGCTCTTGTCGTTTATGTGGTGGGTCATCGCTACCCTTTTCCATTCTAATATTGCATCCCACCTCACAGGGACCAAGGAAGCTGAGCTATGGGGAGATGTTGGTGAGGACATTTATTGGCATAGTGTGGTGGCACCCATAGGGCAAGTGCTGCGAGGGCTGATCCTTACGGAGGCACTGTGGCTGGCACTTATGGGGAGACTCATGGGCCACTGGATGTCTTCTCTGAGAAAACTGTTGGCCATTATTAGGGTGCAGTGTGGTTGATATTATTAAGGGGTGCTTTTGATGCCTTTATTATGGGGACACTGTAGCTCTCTTTACTCTAGGTACAGCATTGTTCTGTCTAGTTTGGGAACACTGTCCTTATAGAGGCATGTGGTAGGCTTTTTTTAAATTATGTGGCACTGTGACTGGCATTGGAATTATTATGGGGCACCATTATTGATGCCATTATGGGGTACCATGACTAGCATTATTATGGGGCACTTTTGATTCCACTAATATGGGGCACTGAGACTGGCATTAAGGGGCACTATTGATGCCACTAATATGGGGCACTGTGACTGGCATTAGTATGGGGCTCTATTGATGCCATTATTATGGGGCAATGTGACTGGCATTATTAAGGGGCTCTATTGATGCCATTATTATGGGGCAATGTGACTGGCATTATTAAGGGGCACTATTGATGCCACTAATATGGGGCACTGTGACTGGCATTGGCATTATAATGGGGCACGGTTATTGATGCATTATGGGGTACAATGACTGGCATTATTATGAGGCACTATTGATGCTATTAGTATGGGGAAATATTGATGGCATTATTATGGGGCACTGTGGCTGGCATTATTATGGGGCACTACTGATGGCATTATTATGGGGCACTGTGACTAGCATCATTATCGGGCACTATTTATGCCATTATTATGGGACACTGACTAGCATCATTATGGGGCACTATTGATGCTATTAGTATGGGGCACTATTGATGCCATTAATATGGGGCACTGTGGCTGGCATTATTATGGGGCACTATTAATGCCATTATTTTGGGGCAATGTGACTGGCATTATTATGGGGCACTACTGATGCCATTATTTTGGGGCAATGTGACTGGCATTATTATGGGGCACTATTGATGCCATTAGTATGGGGCACTGTGGCTGGCATAATTATGGGGCACTGTGGCTGGCATTATTATGGGACACTATTGATGCCATTATTATGGGGCACTGTGGCTGGCATTATTATGGGGCACTATTGATGCCATTATTATGGGGCACTGTGGCTGGCAATATTATGGGGTACTATTGATGCCATTATTATGGGGCACTGTGGCTGGCATTATTATGGGGCACTACTGATGCCATTAATATTGGGCACTGTGGCTGGCATTATTATGGGGCACTATTGATGCCATTATTATGGGGCACTGTGGCTGGAATTATTATGGGGCACTACTGATGCCATTATTACGGGGCACCGTGGCTGGCATTATTATGGGGCACTACTGATGCCATTATTACGGGGCACTGTGGCTGGCATTATTATGAGGGCATTGTTGACGTCATTATCATGTGCGACTATACCGGGGCTAAACTGTAATAAAGCTGTCCCCATTAGCAGCTTTATTTGGCAGCAGAATGATGGGGGTTATGATCCAACATATGATGGGGTCTCGGGGGGCTCCTGCCACCTGCCCTGGAGATGGTACCTGACCGCCATGTTTATATCGATCTGCAATATACCGTGGAGGTGAATAACCCGCCGAGTGTACTGGCATCTCCCCGGATTACGCGGGGCAAACGGAGGCCGCGTTATGTGACACTTTCCGAGGGGAGGGCAGCCTGGAGCCTTTCTAAAGAGAGAGGGGAGGAAAAAAATTAAAGGCCTGAACGTCAACTCCAATTATTACCATAGCAACCGGTGGCCGATTCTTAACTCGCAGCAGTTCTACCGTCAATCACGTCGACACATCGAGCTCATTAATTACTAACTGCATGTTTTACTGCCTGATCGTGGAATATGTAGCCAAGGGCCACGCGTGTCTTCAGCCTGATTAACCCCTGCCTGTCCGCCTCCAGAGACCGCCTACAACGTCCTTGTGTGTCACTGTAATTCACCAGATTTGCATAGTGATTAGAAAAAAGGGTAAAAACAAATCGCGTCAAAATGTGCGCCAATCTATAGCGCAATCTACGCCAAAGGGGTGTGGCCTTGGAGTCACAATTAGCCAACGACTACAGAGAGCCCATTGATATCCATAGACACCGTGTAATACTTCATTTGTCCAGTGCTGGCGCTGCAGCAGAATCACACACTTACACATGATCTCTTGGACAATCTATAATCAAAAATCCTTCTGACAAAATGTGATAATACAAAGATTATAGGGAAACACAGACAATGTACTGGCTACGGGGCCGCGAGAAAATATCCAGATATCTGCAGTCAGTATATGCTGGGCGGGTCGGATCCTACACACACGAGGAACGTGGCAGCCGCTTATCTCCATCAGAAACAGCAGGATCAGTCAGATATTGGGCTTCTAGAGAAGTGCAGGTCAATAGTCTGAGAAAAGCTCACACTGAGCGAAATGTCGCAGGAGACCAAATGGGCTAATAAACCACTAGATTTGTTCTAAGAAGTTGTGCTGTCTTCATCTTTTTTTGTACTATATTGAGGATCGGTCTATGCCTGGAAGGTCGGGCACCCATTTAATCACATACTGCTTGCAAGTGCTGCTATTCTTGTAGATAGATCTATAATAGATAGATGGATAATAGATAGATAGAAAGAAAATAGACAGTAGATAGATCGAAAGATAAAAAATAGATAATAGATAGTAGATAGATCGAAAGATAGATAATAGATAGATAATAGATAATAGATAGATCATAGATAGATAATAGATAGATAATAGTCAGATAGATAGATAATAGATAGATGATAGATAGATAATAGACAGATAATAGATAGATGATAGATAATAGATGATATACAATAGATATAATAGATAGAAAGATAATAGATAGTAGATAGATTGAAAGATAGATAATAGATAGATGATAGATAGATAATAGACAGATAATAGACAGATAATAGATAGATAATAGATATAATAGATAGGTAATAGATAGATAGATAGATAGATAGATAGATCATAGATAGATCATAGATAGATAATAGATAGATAATAGACAGATAGATACATAATAGATAGATGATAGATAGATAATAGACAGATAGTAGACAGATAGATAATAGATAGATCATAGATAATAGACAATAGATAGATAGATAAATAGATCATAGATCGATAAATAGATATATAATAGATAGATGATAGATAGATCATAGACAGATAATAGACAGATATATAGATAGATAATAGATAAATGATAGATAGACAGATAATAGATAGATGATAGATAGATAGATAGATAAATAGATAGATAGATAATAGATAAATGATAGATAGACAGATAGATAGATAGATAGATAGATAGATAATAGACAGATAATAGACAGATATATAGATAGATGATAGATAACAGATAATAGATAGATGATAGATAGATAGATAGATAATAGATAAATGATAGACAGATAATAGATAGATACATAGATAGATAGATAGATAGATAGATAGATATCCATTGACTCTGTCTGAGCTGCAGACCCAAAAGGGTAAAAAAAATTGTACAATTTTGACTATTTGCAAGATGGTTTATTTTTTGTTATTCTACACCAGTCGTCTCCAACGTTTCGTACCTGGAGAGCGGCATTCAGCTCTCAGAGATCTCCTCAGTGCCCCCCCCATCTCACATTAGGGACACCCAGAGCCCCACATTACTGGTATAATGACAGCCGACGCTTCCCCAATTTATTGATCTCCCCCCTCTTAAATATGTTCCTCCTGCTCTTAAAAAAAAAAAAAAAGAGGTTGGAGTTGGTAATTTTGCATAGTTTCACGCACCCTCAGTGAGGCGCATTTCCAAGTTATGATTTGGTCATCCATGAATTGTCCACAGACTAAGAGCAGCCTGAGATTATCATCTGGTAAATTCCAAAATAAGAGAAAATCTGCTGTAAAAACACACAGTGGGAATATGTCACCGGAAAATGACTTTCTTTAAATCACGTTTTTATGGGTTTTTTCAATTGTATCTATTTTTTTGCAAATTTTTTGATCATGTTTTTCAGTTTTACATATCATAATCCATATTATCTCTATATTAATCTAATATAGTGAAAAAACTCTCAAATTTTCACCCCAGCCGCTAGTCCTAATACTGGAGTTGTACAGATAAGCACGGCACTGCTGCTTAATGGGGCGCAAGCAGGATCCAATCACTTTACAATCAAGTAAGCAAAAAACTTGGCACTAAAAGTAGATGAAAGTAAATTAATTGACTTAATATGGAATCCAACAAAAGGTTCCCAAACATTCCGGTGTATATAAGACCTTCCTCTGCATTTATCATCCACTTGTATAAAAGGCATCAGATTGCGATTATCCCATTGAGATAGTTGGGAAGCGCTGACCGCGGCATCACACAGGCGCTGTTCATTCGCAATCTGATGCCTTTCATACAAGTGGATAATAAATACACAGAGGAAGGTCTAATATACACCGGGAGGTTTGTGAGCCTTTTGTATTAATAAAATTAATTTACTTTCATCTACTTTGAGAGCCAAGTTTTTTGCTTTCTAATACTGGATTTGTCACACTTCCATTCTTATTATATTTCCATACTTCTGTCCTGTACAGAAGACTTTACAGCAGACTCATTACCAGGACAGGCAGGATTACAATGAATGGAAACCTATGCAGTACATGTACAGTAGATATCACAGAAACCACCATTCACAATAGGTGATGTCACAGCTCACCTCCTCCTCCTGTACAATGACTGATAACACCTCTATATACAGTAGATAACACAGGATCCACCATTCACAGTAGGTGATGTCACAGCTCACCTCCTCCCCCTACATTCACAAAGACCTTTGCCAGGATCAGAGAATGGCCAGACATTTGTATACAAGTCAATAGTGTTAGGCCACGTTCACACATTCAGTATTTGGTCAGTATTTTACATCCATATTTGTACCAACCAAACCAGGAGTGGGTGATAAATGCAGAAGTGGTGCATATGTTTCTATTATACTTTTCCTCTAATTGTTCCACTCCTGGTTTTTTCTTACAAATATTGATGTAAAATACTGACCAAGTACTGCTAGTGTGACGGCAGCCTAAGGGTATGTTCCCATGGTCAGTAAACGCTGCGGGTTGGACACTCCGTACATCCGCAGCATCCAACCCGAAGCAGCCAGATGTAACATTATAGTGGATGGGATTTCAAGAAATCCCATCTCCACTATGTGTGCATGGACGCCTCCTGCTTCCCTGCTGAGACGGACATGTGGCGCATCTTTCCAGACTGCAGCATGTGTATTTTTTTGTGGAGACGCTCCATCTTTGCAAGATAAATACCCCTGTACAATGTATAGGGTGCTGTGATTCCGCACGGTTCCATGATCACATGCGGAATCACCTGTGTTCAAAAGCCGGCAGCGCTTTGGACGGAGCGGACATGTGCTGCGTCCACAGTGCTGCCAATTACTGACCGTGGGAATGTAGCCATAAGTCAGTATATTGCTGCCATGTGAATACTGAAAATAACAGGTTGTCTGAAACTAGCATAAAAAAGTCTTAGGCTATGTGCACACGTAGAATGGTCCACTGCGGATTTTTCCGCAGCGGATTTGATAAATCCGCAGGGCAAAAACAGTGCGTTTTTCCTGCAGATTTATAGCGGATTTACTGCGGTTTTGTGCGGATTCCACTGCGGTTTTACACCTGCGGTTTTCTATTATGGAGCAGGTGTAAAACCGCTGCGGAATCCACACAAAGAAGTGACATGCTGCGGAATGCAAACCGCTGCGTTTCCGCGCGTTTTTTTCCGCAGCATGTGCACAGCGTTTTCGGTTTCCCATAGGTTTACATTGTACTGTAAACTCATGGGAAACTGCTGCGGATCCGCAGCAAAATCCGCATCGTGTGCACAGAGCCTTAGTGTTTTTGTTTTTCTCTTTAATATATATAGTAAAAAGGAAATCTTAAAAAAAAAATAAATAAAATTGTCGTTATATAAAGAATAAAAAAAAAAGTAATTTAGTGAAGCCACATTGCCTTGAAGGGTGCTGTACGGAGCAGGATTAGGATTCCCCTTTTCCAGTGACAACTGACAAGTATAGTGACACATAATTAATAAATTAAAAAATATAAAACAACAGCTTGAACTGTAATTAAAAAACATTAAATACAAAATAAAAATATAGATAAAAATGAAGTTCACATTCTCCGGTGTTATGTTTCCTTAGACAATATTTACATCTACAGATTTACACACAAGAAAAAATCCCTGGTGTGGGATAAGTCGGCCTTTCCCCAGCTGGGGCTCATTACACAGAGGGCGCTCAGTGTTTTTGCCCAGGGGGACTGTGTGCGGTGCCCCCTTTCCTGGTGTGAAAAGTCCGCTCTGCCGGGGTAGTCACACGCCATGCGAGCACCAGGCACTGTTAACCTCTCTGTTCCACAGTTGAGACAAGCGATTTCCTGTGCTTCCCTGGGTTTTTCCAAGAAAACCCTTACAGTTTCTGAGAAGAAACTGCAATATTTCAAGAAAATAAAAAAAAGACTAAAAAAGCAAGTAGAAATGAGACTATGCAATAAAAAAAGATGAATAAATAAACATAGAAAATAGAGACAGATAATAGATAGATAGATGATAGATAGATAATAGATAGATAAAATATAATAGATAGATAGATAGATAGATAGATAGATTCATAGATAATAGATTAGATTCATAGATAGATACATAGATAGATACATAGAAAGAAAGAAAGAAAGAAAGAAAGAAAGAAAGAAAGAAAGAAAGAAAGAAAGAAAGAACTGTGCAAAACTTTTAGGTAGGTATAGAAAAAAAATGCTGCACAGTAAGAAACTTTCCAAAATAAATGTGCTAATAGTTTATTTTTATCAATGAACAAAATGGGAAGTGAATGAATGGAGACACAGTAATAAGCTGTAACAGATGAGTAGGAGGCCTAAAACTGGGTGAGGAACAGACAAACTCTGCTACAAAGGTGAGGTTGTGGAAGACAGTTTCATGTCATAGGTCGTTCGCCAAGGCAAGACTGAGCACAGTAACAAGACAGAAGGTAATTACAGTGGCATGTAAAAGTTTGGGCACCCCTGGTCAAAATTACCTTACTGTCATTGTGAACAGTTAAGCAAGTTGAAGAGGAATTGATCTTTAAAAGGCCTAACGTTACAGATAACACATTTCCTTTGTATTTTGTGCAAAAAAAAAAAAAAGTTAGATTGTCATTTTTACATTTTAAAAATTACAAAAAGGAAAATGGGCCGATGCAAATGTTTGGGCACCCTGGAAGATTTGTGTGTCAGATAACTGTGACCAAGGTTTCAGACCTTAATCATCCTGTTAGGGTTACAGCTTGTTCGCTATCATCGTTAGGAAAGGCCAGGTGATATAAATTTCCAGCTTTATAAAAACCCAGCCTCCTGTAACCTTGTGCCTAAAACAGCAGCCATGGGTTCTTCTAAGCAGCTGCCTAGCACTCTGAAAATGAAAATGGTGGAGGTCCACAAAGCAGGAGAAGGCTATAAGAAGATAGCAAAGTGTTTTCAAGTTGCCCTTACCTCAGTTCGAAAAATAATTAAGAAATGGCCGTTATCAGGAACAGTGGAGGTCAAGATAAGGCCTGGAAGACCAAGCAAAATTTCAGTGAGAGCGGCTCGTAGGATTGCTAGAGAGGTAAATCTGAAACCTCGCTTGACCGCAAAATACCTTAAAGATTTATCAGACTCTGGAGTTGTGGAACACTGTTCTACTGTTCAGAAACACCTTAACAAATATAGCCTTCATGGAAGAGTCATCAGAAGAAAACCTCTCCTGTGTCCTCACCATAATTTACATGCCACTGTATACTGCATCAACAAGGCGTCTCCCAGGCAAAACTTTCAAAACAGAGCGGGGTTTCACCGTGTGTTGTTTAAGAGCTTTTCTTTTTGAAGAAGCATCAAAAGATTGGGCAACGTTCGGGGACCATAGACACATAGGTCGGCCGGGGAATCAGTGCAGCAGATGAAGGACACGTCATGTTACTTCCTTTCTAAATCAGTAGATGTCCAGCAGTGCCATCAGGTAAGAGCTGGAGGCAACCAGCATGACCCAGCTACACCCATCTACTGTTCGGAGAAGTTTGGCCAGAAGTGGTCTTCATGGAAGTGACTTCAATGGGGTCTAATTCCACCTTGTATCTCAGGCTACGGCTCTCTTTCTCCCCGGTTCTTTACACTGCAGCTCTGCTTGTTCTGATTGGCTTCTGTATACAAGCACCAGATGTTCTGCACCCAGGATCCTAATATAGGAGATATCTACAGGACGGGAAACGGACAAATAATTAGGAAGAAGAGGGACGGCGGGATTGGGGTGAGGTGCAGGGACCGTCCCTCCCGAATAGGTAAGTCCTGGGCGCTGCTTACAACACCCGGCCTCACCGCAGCCTGGAAATATGTGCGTCTGACATCAGCCGAGCAGGAATGTCTGGCATCCGGCAAAGCCACTTTTTCCTCCACAGCCTCAGATGGACGCTCTGTCCTCCGCACACACCCCATGTCTCACTGCTCAGTGTCTGTGCACATCACCTCGGAGGCGTCCGTCATGTTTATACGTCACGAGGATTTCCTGCTGCACAAACCTCACTGTGAAACCGCGTGCGTCTGATAGGAGAATGGCGCAGGTCAGCGGTGCCCTATGTGATGGGACGGCGTGAAAACATCTCACCTGGGGTCATTACAGAGACGAGCGGGGATGCAGAGGCACCGCTTATCTCCTCCTGTAGTCAGACCTGTTCTTTACACTCCTCAGCTGCTGCAGAACCTCATAATACACACCTCATCTGCTGCAGAACATCATAATACACACCTCAGCTGCTGCAGATCATAATACACACCTCAGCTGCTGCAGAACCTCATAATACACACTACAGCTGCTGCAGAAACTCATCATACACTTCAGCTGCTGCAGAACCTCATCATACACCTCATCTGCTGCAGAACCTCATCATACACCTCAGCTGCTGCAGAACATCATAATACACACCTCAGCTGCTGCAGAACATCATAATACACACCTCAGCTGCTGCAGAACCTCATAATACACACTACAGCTGCTGCAGAAACTCATCATACACTTCAGCTGCTGCAGAACCTCATCATACACCTCAGCTGCTGCAGAACCTCATAATATACACCTCAGCTGCCATAGAACCGCATCATACACACCTCAGCTGCCATAGAACCTCATCATACACCTCAGCTGCTGCAGAACCTCATCATACACCTCAGCTGCTGCAGAACCTCATTATACACCTCAGCTACGTTATCACATGCCATTTAGGGTCCGTACATGATGGTGACCCTGGTGGATATGCCGCCATACTGATACACGTTCCCCGGTAGATCAGCGCACATCCCCTTTATTATGCCCCTCCCCCACCTAACCCTTCTGTCTGTTCCTTTAATGGTCAGAAAATGAAGAAACCTTCCTGACAGAAATCGTCTTTTCTCCTTCTTTTCCTTGTTGCTTTCCTTTCACCTCCACATTTCATGTCATGACATTAATTACCATTATTGTGTGGGGAGCGGCAGCAGCACCGCAGGCCGGTCAGCCCCGCCGGAGAACAGGCGCCGCTCTTCTCGTCATTTTTAATTTTGTGTGAAACAAGCGCTAATTCGGTAGATTGTACGACGGGGTCAGCTGAGGGGAGCTGGAAATTCGCTGTTTAGCACAGATGGATTACATTTCAGCCACATTTCCAGCCTCGGATTTTTTCTGATATTCTCTTATTTGTCGCTCGTCTATACATTGGAATGTCTTATCGCTACTTAAAGGGATGGTAACACATCTAGTCTGCCATTTTAAACACCTCTCTATACAGTAGGTAACACAGGATCCACCATTCACAATAGATGATATCACAGCTCACCTCCTCCTCCTGTACAATGACTGATAACACCTCTATATACAGTAGATAACACAGTATCCACCATTCACAATAGATATCACAGCTCACCTCCACCTCCTGTACAATGACTGATATCACCTCTATATACAGTATATAACACAGGATCCACCATTCACAATAGGCAATGTCACAGCTCACCTCCTCCCCCTCCTGTACAATGACTGATAACACCTCTATATACAGTATATAACACAGGATCCACCATTCACAATAGGCAATGTCACAGCTCACCTCCTCCCCCTCCTGTACAATGACTGATAACACCTCTATATACAGTAGATAACACAGGATCCACCATTCACAATAGGTGATGTCACAGCTCACCTCCTCCTCCTGTACAATGACTGATAACACCTCTATATACAGTATATAACACAGGATCCACCATTCACAATAGATGATATCACAGCTCACCTCCTCCTCCTGTGCAATGTATGATAACATCTCTATATACAGTAGATAACACAGGATCCACCATTCACAATAGGTGATGTCACAGCTCACCTCCTCCTCCTGTACAATGACTGATAACACCTCTATACACAGTAGATAACACAGGATCCACCATTCACAATAGGTGATGTCACAGCTCACCTCCTCCTCCTGTACAATGACTGATAACACCTCTATACACAGTAGATAACACAGGATCCACCATTCACAATAGATGATGTCACAGCTCACCTCCTCCTTCTATACAATGACTGATAACACCTCTATATACAGTAGATAAGAGGATCCACCATTCACAATAAGTAATGTCACAGCTCACCTCCTCCTCCTCCTGTACAATGACTGATAACACCTCTATATACAGTAGATAAGAGGATCCACCATTCACAATAGGTGATGTCACAGCTCACCTCCTCCTCCTGTATAATGACTGATAACACCTGTATATACAGTAGATAACACAGCATCCACCATTCACAATAGGTGATAATAATAATAATAATCTTTATTTATATAGTGCCATCATATTCCGCAGGGCTTTACAGTTTAACAGTTTCAAACACAACAGTCATAGGTAACAACGTTACCAATACAATAATAAAGCACAATAAGACGCCCCTGCTCGTGAGAGCTTACAATCTACAATGAGGTGGGGGGATACAAAGTACAGGTGTGTATTTACAATGATGTCTTTACAATGGTGGTCCAGCCATCTTCAGGGGTGGGGGGTAGATGGAGATAGTGAATGGGCTACACACACACACAAAATGAGTTTGATTAGGGAACGTGATAGGCCGCTCTGAACAAATGTGTTTTGAGCGAGCGCCTAAAACTGTGCAAGTTGTGGATGGTCCTAATATCTTGGGGAAGAGCATTCCAGAGGATTGGAGCAGCACGGGAGAAGTCTTGGAGTCGGGAGTGGGAGGTACGGATTAGTGCAGAGGTTAGTCGGAAGTCATTTGCAGAGCGCAGAGGTCGGCTAGGCCGATAGACAGAAATGAGGGAGGAGATGTAAGGGGGGCCGCACTGTGGAGAGCTTTGTGGGTGAGAACAAGTACTTTGAATTGTATCCTGTAATGAATGGGCAGCCAGTGTAACGACTGGCGAAGAGCGGACACGTCCGAGTAACGATTAGCTAGATGGACGACCCTGGCTGCTGCATTAAGGATAGACTGGAGAGGGGAAAGTCACGTGAGGGGGAGGTCAATTAATAGAGAGTTACAGTAGTCCAGGCGGGAGTGGATCAGGGCGACAGTGAGAGTTTTTGTTGTCTCCATGGTGAGAAAAGGGCGGATTCTAGAGATGTTCTTTAGGTGTGAGTGGCACGAGCGGGCAAGAGATTGTATATGGGAGGTGGAGAGATCGGAGTCAAACATGACACCCAGACAGCGTGCCTGCTGCCGGGGTGTTATTATGGTGCCACCCACGGAGAGGGAAATGTCAGATTTAGGGAGGTTAGTAGAAGGCGGGAGCAGAAGAAGTTCAGTTTTGGAGAGGTTGAGTTTCAGATAGAGAGCGGACATGATGTTGGAGACTGCGGACAGACAATGGCGTTCTGTAGTACAGCGGGGGTAAGGTCAGGGGATGACGTGTATAGTTGTGTGTCATCAGCATAAAGATGGTACTGAAAGCCAAATCTGCTGATGGTCTGTCCAATTGGGGCCGTGTAGAGGGAGAAGAGAAGGGGGCCAAGGACTGAGCCCTGAGGTACCCCGACAGTGAGAGGAAGAGTAAATTAAGTGGAGCCGGAGAACAGAACACTGAAGGAGCGGTCAGAAAGATAGGAGGAGAACCAGGAGAGAGCAGTGTCCTTAATGCCAAGTGACTGGAGCCTAGAGAGTAGGAGAGGGTGGTCAACAGTGTCGAAAGCTGCAGAAAGGTCGAGGAGAATGAGCAGAGAGTGATCACCGTTACATTTTGCTGTCAGAAGGTCATTGGTCACCTTGAGTGCAGCTTCTGTTGAATGTAGGGGGCGGAAACCGGACTGTGAAGGGTCTAGGAGGAAGTGAATGGAGAGGTAACGGGTAAGGCGGAGGTAGATCAGGCACTTCAAGAGTTTAGAGATAAAGGGGAGATTGGAGACAGGTCTGTAGTTGTTTGTGCAGGATGGGTCGAGGGTGGGTTGATGATGTCACAGCTCACCTCTTCCTCCTCCTCCTGTACAATGACTGATAACACCTCTATATTCAGGAGATAACAGGATCCACCATTCACAATAGGTGATGTCACAGCTCACCTCCTCCTCCTGTACAATGACTGATAACATCTCTATATACAGTAGATAACACAGGATCCTCCATTCCCAATAGGTGATGTCACAGCTCATCTCCTCCTCCTGTACAATGACTGATAACATCTCTATATACAGTAGATAACACAGGATCCGCCATTCACAATAGATGATGTCACAGCTCACCTCCTCCTCCTCCTGTGCAATGACTGATAACATACTATCTACCACACACACACAGATTCCTATATCTCCAGGCCATGACAACCTTAGATGTCTAGTGTAAAGGTGTTGTACTAAATTAGAAAATGATCTGATCTCTACAGAATATGTGATAATTTGCTGATTGCTCGGGGACCCAGCGATCCCAAGAATGGGGCTCTGACGTGACACGTTTGAATGGAACTTTTTAATAGGACAATTACAACGTTAGAGCCTCGTTCTAGGGATTGGTGACGATTCCAGCGATCAGCGACTTATTATCCATATGTCGGGACAACCCCTTTATTGCTTACAGTCCCCAACATCTACCATGTCCCCTTTGTAAATCCTTTGGCACAGGGGAGTTTGGGTCTTCTCGGGCACCTGAGTGAGCCCACTATAGGAATTCCATGGAGCTGTAAGATACAAGTTCTTCACAAACATTGGAGTTTCCATCATGGTTTCTTCTGAGATACAGAAGTGTTCAAGGGTCCCTTTAATTGATGATGTTATTAACATAAAGAGGTGTTTAGTTTCAAAAACCCATCTCCCAATACCATTCTATAGAGGTAAAAGAGTGGGGTCCACCATTCAGGATCTTCATCTATTACCAGAATGCAGGGCAACTACAAAGGGTGTCTGCTATTCTGGAGGACTGGACATGACCATACATTATATCTCCAGATCATACCGTGTAATACTTAATATCGCCTGTAGGAGTGCTGTAGGGAAACTGATCACTTGCTTCTAGGTTCCTTCACAGTTTCCAGCCCATAATTAATTTATCAGTGGAGGAAGACTCTTCTGACAAAATGAGATTGTACAAAGTTTTACAATAAAAACTTTAAGAAACATTTAAAAACTTTGCAAATTGAACTTATTGTAGGTTCGGGATCAATATATAACACTTAGGACTTACCCCTTACAGCTCCGCAAAACGTTTAACAATCCCAAAACAGCGCCATCTTCAGTTTATATCCTGGTACCGATACTCCACCAAAGTCTTCTTATGGTTTCTGCAAAATAGGAGAGGAAAGTAATTGTGAATAATCAATCATATCAAAGTAAAATCTGATCTGCAGGGGTTAACATCCTAAATAAGATGGGAACCTGGAGAGAATGGAGCTGAGCTGCAGTACCAGACACAGCCTACGGACAGGAGTGGCACTGGTTCTGCATGAAAAGTCCTCACATTTTTTCCTACAAGTATCCAAGCGCCCATGTCAGAGGTAACGTCTTTCCTTGTGTAGAGGTCCAAGACGGTGTAAGGAGACTTATAGGCCATGCAATGCTCTTCTGGGAAATTAAATAGGCAAATTGTCTTTTCAGAGAGGAATAGGACTAGAATGCTAGTGCCACCTATTGTAAGTAGCAATCCCAAAAATTAACAAGCCTTGACAGATGACTTAGGATAAAAGCCAAACCAGACACTCTTTTTTCAGACAAGTGTTTGGAATAGGTTGCCCCTTGTTACTACCAATAGGTGTCACTACAGTTCTATAATCAAAAAGAACCTAGCACTCAACTTTGATGCCTTTAGCGTGAGTTTTATTTGTAGTGGTACAAAATAAACGTTTCGGTCCAACACCTGGACCTTCGTCAGTAACTACATGTGAAACATAACAAAATGTGACAATGAAAATCATAACAAAATTAGAAATATTTAACAAAGAAAGTATATACATAATGCTGAGGATAATATTTTGGCATAATTCACAAAAATGGTCAAATGTGTACTGGAGATGTATGCTAGAGGGACGTCCTGAGTATCCAGGTTAGAGTGCTTCCATAGTTATAGGACAATTTTTGGGAAGTGTTGGTGCCCCAAACAAGTAAGAGAGGTGAGATACGTACCGTACTGCTGTAATAGCAAGTGAGACAAAAGGGATGGTAGACACACAGTAACGGCGTCTGTGGGCATGTAAACAGAATCCCAAGCGGAAACATGTGAGAAATGCTTAATAGTAGGTGGGTATAGAGAGTTAAAGGGTATATGGTGGACCATACCTTAAAGCTGTAATATACAGGGTCGGTACTATGGGTATACAGAGAGGGAGAGACACGCAGTGGTGGGTTAGGAAAACCTCCTATTTGTGAACCAGGAAGAAGCACTATATGCTGCTGTGAAGAATTACCTTATAGAGACCGTGGCTGGATTAGGTGGGAGCAGACGCGGATTCCACCGCTGGTCTGCCGGTGTGCGGTAGTATCGCCCTTACATAGAGATCAGGGCGGGACAAACAGTGCTGGAAAGCCAATCGGCGTCGGCGCCGCAGACCGGAAGTGACGTCGCGCTAGACTTAGCCGCTCGATGCAGCTATTAGCAGGGCTGTATGACATGGTGAGCGGATGTGACGTCCGGTTGCCTGGGTAACCGGTAAACACAGTCAGTGATAGATGGTAATAGCGGTGTTGCAGCGCTTAGGAGTAGTGCTTGGAGTCCAGTGGTGAGAGGTCGCTGTAGAAAGGTCACTAGTAACATGCAAAAGCAGAGCACTTAAGAGAATGATAAGATGGATGCACCTAGAAGAAAAGTGCCCACATGGATATTTGTAGTGGATAGATGAATTCCTTGTTGGTGGTGATCCTAGGGGATATCCTTGTGACACGTGAGATGGTAGACCGATGTGGGTGGAAGGACGGTCCAATACAACAAGCAGAAATGAAATATATCTCAATATAAACGGTTCTAGTGGCAAAAGAGGAAAACAGAATTAGGCAACAATAAATACATATTGCGATAGTACATAGGCCATGCAATGGCTGAAGTCCGTACACATCAGTTCACAACCCCGCATAATGGGACCGTCAGTAGGCAGCATGATTCCATTGTTAGATAAAAGAGGCTAAATCGTAGTCTCTATTGAGTCCCAATGGGTGAAGTGTATCTAGGGTATGGATCCAAAATGCCTCCCGTCTCTTTAAACGGGCAACCCGTTTTTAAACGTTACATTGATGATGTATTCTGCATATGGGGGGGCTCGTTGGAAGCCCTCGCGGTGTTTTTCGATTGGCTCAATACAGCTTGGCCGGGTATCTCCTTCACCATGTCACATAGTACCACACAGATTAACTTTCTGGATACCCTGGTCATCTTACAACCGAATGGCACGATAACCACTGACCTATATACAAAAAGCACGGACCGCAACAGCCTGTTGCATTTCACGAGCTTCCATCCTCCGGCCACCAAAAATTCAGTCCCAAAATCACAATTCCAGAGAGTTTCCAGGATTGTGTCAGACGTGGAACTCAAACCAGTACGCCTCCGAGAGATGGCCACCAAATTCTCCCAACGGGGTTATCCACCCTCGGTACTGGCAAAGGCTACAGCCCCTCCCACCCCACGACCCAATAGAGCCCTCAACCGTATTCCGTTCATCCATGCATACCACCCATTCTCATATATACTACATAGGTCAATACGCCAACACTGGCACCTGCTATCAAAAGGATATCCAAAAGTACCCGAATTTCAGAACCCGTTTCTTCCCTGCTTCAAACGTCCACCTAATCTCAGGGATTCTCTGGTCAGGGCAGACCTGGGTACAAACTCTTCCATACCTCGCCAGCGGTTCTTACAGAATCCACGCATGGGGACCTTCCCATGCCTTAACTGTGCCCAATGTAACAATGTTCTCAAAGGCTCATCTTTCCACCACCCTCGGTCCGGTAAAGCATTCCACATTCCAGATTTCTTCACGTGTGCCTCATCATGGGTGATATATCTAATCAAGTGCCCCTGCGGACTCCTGTATGTAGGGGAAACTACACAACCAATAAGAGACCGTGTTTCTAAACACAAATCTACGATCCGCCGCAAGAACCTGTTGTTACCCCTTCCCCTTCACTTCCATAACCAGGACCACACTGTCACACAACTACGATACCAGGTTATTGAGCATGTCCCCCCATTCAGGAGGGGTGGGGATCGGGTTGCCCGTTTAAAGAGACGGGAGGCATTTTGGATCCATACCCTAGATACACTTCACCCATTGGGACTCAATAGAGACTACGATTTAGCCTCTTTTATCTAACAATGGAATCATGCTGCCTACTGACGGTCCCATTATGCGGGGTTGTGAACTGATGTGTACGGACTTCAGCCATTGCATGGCCTATGTACTATCGCAATATGTATTTATTGTTGCCTAATTCTGTTTTCCTCTTTTGCCACTAGAACCGTTTATATTGAGATATATTTCATTTCTGCTTGTTGTATTGGACCGTCCTTCCACCCACATCGGTCTACCATCTCACGTGTCACAAGGATATCCCCTAGGATCACCACCAACAAGGAATTCATCTATCCACTACAAATATCCATGTGGGCACTTTTCTTCTAGGTGCATCCATCTTATCATTCTCTTAAGTGCTCTGCTTTTGCATGTTACTAGTGACCTTTCTACAGCGACCTCTCACCACTGGACTCCAAGCACTACTCCTAAGCGCTGCAACACCGCTATTACCATCTATCACTGACTGTGTTTACCGGTTACCCAGGCAACCGGACGTCACATCCGCTCACCATGTCATACAGCCCTGCTAATAGCTGCATCGAGCGGCTAAGTCTAGCGCGACGTCACTTCCGGTCTGCGGCGCCGACGCCGATTGGCTTTCCAGCACTGTTTGTCCCGCCCTGATCTCTATGTAAGGGCGATACTACCGCACACCGGCAGACCAGCGGTGGAATCCGCGTCTGCTCCCACCTAATCCAGCCACGGTCTCTATAAGGTAATTCTTCACAGCAGCATATAGTGCTTCTTCCTGGTTCACAAATAGGAGGTTTTCCTAACCCACCACTGCGTGTCTCTCCCTCTCTGTATACCCATAGTACCGACCCTGTATATTACAGCTTTAAGGTATGGTCCACCATATACCCTTTAACTCTCTATACCCACCTACTATTAAGCATTTCTCACATGTTTCCGCTTGGGATTCTGTTTACATGCCCACAGACGCCGTTACTGTGTGTCTACCATCCCTTTTGTCTCACTTGCTATTACAGCAGTACGGTACGTATCTCACCTCTCTTACTTGTTTGGGGCACCAACACTTCCCAAAAATTGTCCTATAACTATGGAAGCACTCTAACCTGGATACTCAGGACGTCCCTCTAGCATACATCTCCAGTACACATTTGACCATTTTTGTGAATTATGCCAAAATATTATCCTCAGCATTATGTATATACTTTCTTTGTTAAATATTTCTAATTTTGTTATGATTTTCATTGTCACATTTTGTTATGTTTCACATGTAGTTACTGACGAAGGTCCAGGTGTTGGACCGAAACGTTTATTTTGTACCACTACAAATAAAACTCACGCTAAAGGCATCAAAGTTGAGTGCTAGGTTCTTTTTGATTATGGTCTATGAAGGTTTGGGAACCTAACCTAAGCACCACCCTTTTCAGTAGTGCACACGGTATTTTGTATGATAGTTACTCCCTTACGTTGTGCACACTGACTGGTCATGTCCACATTCTCCTATAATGCTGAGGAGACGTCCAGTATCTTGGCACGCTCCACTTTCAATAGCGATTTTCTGAAAATCCCCCCTAGAGAGGCAAGAGGCCGTGATCTAGAACGGGAGCTTCGTCACTTTACCAACATTGAACTCCACTGTGCTACACTTTCCGAATACCTTCGAGCACAACGAATCCCTAGGGGTCTACGGGTCTCACTACGTCCCACACTGTTTCGGGACTCTCCTGAATATTGTGTTAAATATGAACAGATATTAAACAAATGTTCCTTTGATATTATTACGCTCACGATCGAGCATCTACAGAAGGCGATCTCAACCAGCTCCGAGACTATAAAAACCATCGAGGCCCAACTGTCCGCGTCTGGGACTCCGGAGGAACTCTCCAGCCTTAAGGACCAGATAACAAGGAACATCGACAAACACCGGCGAGAGACACAGGACAGGAAACGTAGTAAGTTCAACAGGGACACAGAGGACTACGAGCGCCAACAGGTATACCGATGGCAGGAATCCTTCTCAGGCCGACGAAATGTACCACGCCAAGGCCCACGCACCTCCCTCGACTGTTCGACATCTGGCTCAGAACAGGAGTCCGGGGCCTCAGCTACCATTCCGCCACGTTTTTTAGGCCAACGACATCGTTTCCCGAGAAGAAGGCCACGAGGCGCGGCCACGGACATAGGAGGAGACCCTCCTCAAGGGAGGATCACGACGAGGTCACAGGTACGAACACTCCATTGGTGATCAACATCTCAGACAGACTCTTGGGGGTGGCTGAATACAACATCTTGCAAAAAGGCCTGTCCTTTTGCCCCTCTTACCAATGTCACACATTTGACCTGGAGATGGACCTTCAGAGGTTCTTTAGGTCCCTTAGGTTGAAGGCATTCTTCTCTACCTCCCCGGATTTTTCCCCCATCCAGCCCCCTACAGCCCCATCTGATAGTCCCCTATCATCTCGTAGTCTAGGCCTTTACACCAAGAGCCATTTCAGACCACCACAGGGCTCACACGCCATGGAGTCTTTTATAGGCTTCGTCAAGGAGTCATTTAAAACACTATGTGAGGACATTAGAAAGGGGAAACTGTTTTTTCCCTCTAATCTTTCCTCCATTGAACGACAAGCCCTAAAAGGCCTACAGAGCGACAGTAATCTTATTTTCAAACCAGCAGACAAAGGGGGTGCCCTCGTCATAATGAATAAATCCGATTATCTTCTAGAAATAAGACGCCAGCTTAATAACTCTACCGTCTACACGAGGCTACAACAGGATCCCCAATCTGCCACCCGGCAAATCATCTCGGACACACTGGCCAAATATTTTGAATTAGGGGTCTTGGACCTAAAAACACGGGATTTCCTTACGAAATTACACCCTATCACACCAGTATTCTACACTATCCCCAAGATCCACAAAAACCTAGAGAAACCACCGGGGAGGCCTATAGTCGCATCCACCGACTCTATTCTTTCTCCTTTGGCCATTTACCTGGAAAAGATACTTACCCCAATGATCAGGTCATCCAAATCCTTCATTCTGGATACGGGTTCATTCCTCCAGACACTGAAGGATGTGTGTCCCATCCCGGCACATTCTATACTGGTAACCATGGATGTAAAAGATCTATATACATCCATCCCTCATACCGAGGGTATCAACTCCGTTTACAAGCTCCTGATCCAATCCGGTCTCTCACCAGACCAAATACAGCTATGTACCGATCTACTTACTATTATCCTCACCCGTAATTATTTCCTGTTCCAGGATGATTTTTACTTACAGATCCGTGGTACCGCGATGGGCTCTAACGTAGCGCCCCCATATGCAAATTGCTACATGGCGGATTTTGAGGAGAGTCTGATTTACCCTCACCCGCTGTTCCGAGACAACGTCATCATGTGGAAACGTTACATTGATGATGTATTCTGCATATGGGGGGGCTCGTTGGAAGCCCTCGCGGTGTTTTTCGATTGGCTCAATACAGCTTGGCCGGGTATCTCCTTCACCATGTCACATAGTACCACACAGATTAACTTTCTGGATACCCTGGTCATCTTACAACCGAATGGCACGATAACCACTGACCTATATACAAAAAGCACGGACCGCAACAGCCTGTTGCATTTCACGAGCTTCCATCCTCCGGCCACCAAAAATTCAGTCCCAAAATCACAATTCCAGAGAGTTTCCAGGATTGTGTCAGACGTGGAACTCAAACCAGTACGCCTCCGAGAGATGGCCACCAAATTCTCCCAACGGGGTTATCCACCCTCGGTACTGGCAAAGGCTACAGCCCCTCCCACCCCACGACCCAATAGAGCCCTCAACCGTATTCCGTTCATCCATGCATACCACCCATTCTCATATATACTACATAGGTCAATACGCCAACACTGGCACCTGCTATCAAAAGGATATCCAAAAGTACCCGAATTTCAGAACCCGTTTCTTCCCTGCTTCAAACGTCCACCTAATCTCAGGGATTCTCTGGTCAGGGCAGACCTGGGTACAAACTCTTCCATACCTCGCCAGCGGTTCTTACAGAATCCACGCATGGGGACCTTCCCATGCCTTAACTGTGCCCAATGTAACAATGTTCTCAAAGGCTCATCTTTCCACCACCCTCGGTCCGGTAAAGCATTCCACATTCCAGATTTCTTCACGTGTGCCTCATCATGGGTGATATATCTAATCAAGTGCCCCTGCGGACTCCTGTATGTAGGGGAAACTACACAACCAATAAGAGACCGTGTTTCTAAACACAAATCTACGATCCGCCGCAAGAACCTGTTGTTACCCCTTCCCCTTCACTTCCATAACCAGGACCACACTGTCACACAACTACGATACCAGGTTATTGAGCATGTCCCCCCATTCAGGAGGGGTGGGGATCGGGTTGCCCGTTTAAAGAGACGGGAGGCATTTTGGATCCATACCCTAGATACACTTCACCCATTGGGACTCAATAGAGACTACGATTTAGCCTCTTTTATCTAACAATGGAATCATGCTGCCTACTGACGGTCCCATTATGCGGGGTTGTGAACTGATGTGTACGGACTTCAGCCATTGCATGGCCTATGTACTATCGCAATATGTATTTATTGTTGCCTAATTCTGTTTTCCTCTTTTGCCACTAGAACCGTTTATATTGAGATATATTTCATTTCTGCTTGTTGTATTGGACCGTCCTTCCACCCACATCGGTCTACCATCTCACGTGTCACAAGGATATCCCCTAGGATCACCAGCAACAAGGAATTCATCTATCCACTACAAATATCCATGTGGGCACTTTTCTTCTAGGTGCATCCATCTTATCATTCTCTTAAGTGCTCTGCTTTTGCATGTTACTAGTGACCTTTCTACAGCGACCTCTCACCACTGGACTCCAAGCACTACTCCTAAGCGCTGCAACACCGCTATTACCATCTATCACTGACTGTGTTTACCGGTTACCCAGGCAACCGGACGTCACATCCGCTCACCATGTCATACAGCCCTGCTAATAGCTGCATCGAGCGGCTAAGTCTAGCGCGACGTCACTTCCGGTCTGCGGCGCCGACGCCGATTGGCTTTCCAGCACTGTTTGTCCCGCCCTGATCTCTATGTAAGGGCGATACTACCGCACACCGGCAGACCAGCGGTGGAATCCGCGTCTGCTCCCACCTAATCCAGCCACGGTCTCTATAAGGTAATTCTTCACAGCAGCATATAGTGCTTCTTCCTGGTTCACAAATAGGAGGTTTTCCTAACCCACCACTGCGTGTCTCTCCCTCTCTGTATACCCATAGTACCGACCCTGTATATTACAGCTTTAAGGTATGGTCCACCATATACCCTTTAACTCTCTATACCCACCTACTATTAAGCATTTCTCACATGTTTCCGCTTGGGATTCTGTTTACATGCCCACAGACGCCGTTACTGTGTGTCTACCATCCCTTTTGTCTCACTTGCTATTACAGCAGTACGGTACGTATCTCACCTCTCTTACTTGTTTGGGGCACCAACACTTCCCAAAAATTGTCCTATAACTATGGAAGCACTCTAACCTGGATACTCAGGACGTCCCTCTAGCATACATCTCCAGTACACATTTGACCATTTTTGTGAATTATGCCAAAATATTATCCTCAGCATTATGTATATACTTTCTTTGTTAAATATTTCTAATTTTGTTATGATTTTCATTGTCACATTTTGTTATGTTTCACATGTAGTTACTGACGAAGGTCCAGGTGTTGGACCGAAACGTTTATTTTGTACCACTACAAATAAAACTCACGCTAAAGGCATCAAAGTTGAGTGCTAGGTTCTTTTTGATTATGGTCTATGAAGGTTTGGGAACCTAACCTAAGCACCACCCTTTTCAGTAGTGCACACGGTATTTTGTATGATCACTACAGTTCTAGTCCTCTTCCTCTCTGAAGAGACAATTTGCATATTTAATTTTCCAGAGGAGCATTGCATAGCCTATAAGTCTCCTTACCCTGGCATCTCAGGCAGGTCACTCTCTGCTAGGAGAGACGTTACTCCTTAGAACTCCTGTCTGAGGCCTCCCATCCATCCAAATCAGACTTCATGCTTTGCACTAATGAGGCGAAAACACCCTGAAACACATATCTGCAAATGGAGTGTCTGGTTTGGCTTTTATCCTAAGTCGTGACAAGGCTCACTAAAGAGTCGATATTAACTTTTAGGATTATTAATTTCCATAGCTGGCGCTAGAGTTCCTCTTCCTCTCTAAACAGAGTTTACATTTTAATTTCTCACACTAGATTTGCATAGCCTATAAGTCTCCATACGCCAACTTGGCACTCTCCACCAGGAGAAACATCCCCCCATTAAAACATCAGAGGCCTCTCATCCAGCCAAATTCTGACCTCTTGCTTTGCACTGATGAGTGGAAAACACCCGCAACATGTGTCTGCAAATGGAGTATCTGACTAGACTTTTGTCCTAAGTCATGTGACAAGGTTCGTTAAACATTCGATATTGACTTTTAGGATTGCTACTTCCAGCAGGTGACGCCAGAGTTCCCCTTCCTCTCTGTACAATTATAATTTTTATTTTCTAGAGTATTGAATGGCCTATAAGTCTCCTTACGCTGACTTGGCACTCTCCACAAGGAGAAAGGTTCCCCCTTAGACCCCAGTCAGAGGCCTCTCTTCCAGTCAAATTGTACCGTTTGCTCTGCACTGAAGAGGGATAAACACTCTGAAACAAATGTTTGCAGACGGAGCTTCTGGTGTCATGAACCAGACCGGGTTTTGAGTCCTGTTTTCCCTTTTTCCTGGTCTGGCCATGTCTAGAGTTAACCTTTCTCAGGCTCTGTTTGGGTTCAGGTTGGCTACTTATCAGTTTTAGTTTTTACCTAGTGCTGCTGTAGCTGACTGAGTGTTTTGATTTGTCCTGCTGCGTTGCTGCCTGAACCCGAGTCTGTTTTCCCCTATTCCCATCTTGACTCAGTGTTTCCCTTTAGTGTGCTGACTACCTGGTTTTGATGTTTTGACTTGGCTTGTATCCTGACCTGCTTCTATCTTTTGGCTAATCCGCTCCTGACCGTCACTGCCTCCCTGGCTTGTCTCTGACCGTGTGTTTGCTTATTCCTTTGGTACTGTGCTACAGTCTAGGATTTGACCCGGCTAGTTTGACTCTTCTGCTGCCACCTGTGGTGGCCTCACTGCTGCACTGCCGGCCAGCTCTGTTTAGATACAGTCCTGCTTCCACTCTACTGCCATCTAGTGGAGCCTGCATCTACCTGCATTGCAGTAGCATGACATCTGGTTTGGCTTTTATACCTAGTCATGTGTAGAGTGACGTTAAAGGGTCGATAGTGACTTACAGGATGGCTTTTTCCAATAGGTGTTATTATGCCCATGAATAGCAACATTTTAGGCACCTTTTTCACAATTTGAAGTGCTGCCATTTAGAAATTAGTGTGTTGTGGTTCAGATGGTCGACGACGTGAAGGCTTGCACCCACGCTCTTTGCTACTTTTTTTTGTTTTTAGATAAATCTGAGTCAGGGAATCCCATTTACTTCCCACTACATGATGAGGGGGATGATGATGAAGTTACGCGGTGCAGAGTTGCTGCCCCTGAACAGTCGCTGTGATGTCCGCTTGGCCTTGACTAATGACGGTAGGGCAGCAGAAGCTGGAAATAAACATGATCCCCGGAGAGGAGCACACAATGCTCCCAGTGTTACGGAGATACTAGTTAGTGGAGTAGAAGGATCAGGTTTTCCATCCTGCAAAATCTTTTTTTTTTTTTTTTGAAGAGGACACAATGTTTTCCGGATCACCCTCCCGTATTTTATATAGTGATAAGTGCTCTTTACACCCGTGTGACTCAGCGGGAGCTCCACCGCCTCCATGTATTCTCAGTGCGGAGCCTTTACAGAATATCTTTACCCAATACCCCAAATTTCTCCACAACTCTATAGTTGGCTCCCTTCTCTGTCTATGCTTGGGTCATAACTAGAAAGGGTCCTGGGTTAGCTTGTTGAAGGATAAATCTACCAGCCCCCTCGGCGCACAGCTCTGGTCACATCCACAAAGGATTGGTAGTGAATGGGATCCAGAGCCGAAGCGGCTACAAGAGGATGGTGGCACTTTGAGTCATATCATTGAAAAGGTTATTTCCAGAATTGCACGTTATCCCTTATCCATAGGACAGTGGGTTTCCTACGGATCACTAAGAGTCTGACAGCGGTGATGCCCAGCGATCCAAAGAATGTGGTTCAGAACCACAAGAATGGGCTCTGAGGTTCCCTGTCCTGAATGGAGATCAGTTGAGCATGCTTAAAATAGTGGAGCACTGTACTCAATTTCTCCAGTAGTCCCACAGTGAAGGTTAAGCAGTTGAAGGTTGAGCTTGTCCACATCCACTCCAACCAAGGTGGTGATTTGCAGAGCATGGTTCTCATGGTTTCAGACTTGCCATTTTCACAATCGCTCTTCTGATACTCCTAACTCTCCATAGAACAATCAGTATGTTAGCCACAATCTCAAACCCGTCAAAAATTAGATAAAACCTTCTACAAATCTAGACCAATGCAGCGACCATGGGGCTCCTAAAAAAAGTATAGCTAAGCCCAAGTTCGGCTGAGGTAGTGAGAAGCTGTACTGAGATCCCCTTTCTTCAAGCCCTACAATGCTAATAAGCAAGGACATGGAATATTAAAATCATAGGATGAATATGGGGCAAATATAGTCCTCCTGTTACCGGAAGATAGGGGTGTGGTTGGGTTTACCAGTACCAACCCTTAATCTCCTTGTACACCCGTCTTTATGATTGTGGAACCTCCTCATAGTAGTCATCTAACTACTCAGAATCCCAGTGTTTTGTTTTTTTTTAAGTTAGAGTACCGTAATGGGGTTAGCCTTATGTTAACCCCTCAATGCTTAAAAATCAATTCTATCAGAACTACTGGGTGACTGTTTCAGCTATAAAAGTGCATGGAGTGCAGGGCTGGGATTCACTCTATTAGTATCTTATGTACTAATATTTCATATGTGAGGGGTTTCTGATGACCCCTTTACGGTACCTACTTTTCTTCCCAATGCAGATTATCATTAAATATTATAATACAATATATCTACTGTACATTTACAAAGCATGTCTCTCTATAATAAAAAAACACTCTTAAATATCAGCCTTTTGCTTCAGGGTAGTAAACGTGAATGTGGGTCATGAATTCCTTCCTAAAGTCTTTATCCTTATGATAGGTAATCAACATCAGATCGATGGGGGTCTAGCACCTTGAACACCTACTGCTCAGCTAATACTTGGAACCACAGCCTCAGGAAGTTCACAGCGTATGGAACTGGAACAATACAGCTCTGTGCACTATGTTGCGGTCATTCTTAGGGTCTGCAGCGCAGCTCCCATTGAAGTGAATAGAAGCTGACCTGAACTACCTAAAACTTACCACTAGTATTAGTGTATGAAGCAGTGGTGTCCTGGCTCAATACATTCTTTACTTCCATCCTATGCAGTTCGGGTGTCATTGTCATCAATTAATGAATTAATTAATCTGATATTAATGATGTATAAAAATCATTTTAATAAATAGAAATACCTAGATAGGTAGTTTTGAGTATATCCAGAACAGAGGGCAGCTACAAATTACATCCCTTTCTCTGGAGGACCAAACTGTGCAATGCTTTGTTTTGCCATGTGGTGGCACTGTGGAAAAATAAAGAGCCTGCTGCCACAATTTTAAGCTGATCGCTGGAGATCCCAAAAGAAATTTTTTTTGTGAATTATACTAACAAAACAAAAGGAATTATTCCTTTATTAAGAAACTAAAGGGAGATAAAAAAATGTAAAAATGCCAAGGAATACATTTTTTTTCTAAGATCCAGTAAGTTCACTTGAGATGATACAGTTACTGTCGTGTAGTGTGGCAGGCGTATCAGCGACACGTAATGTAACCTATACATCCACCCCCGGCTTCTCTTCTCCTGGGACTCAGAATAATTAATTAATTGTCAGCGGTTGTTACAGAAATTGTGATTTAAAAAAAAAAAAAAAAAAAAAACTTCTGTGGAAGAAAGTAAGATAAAAAATAAAAGTTTGTTAATGACTCGAATAGGCGAGTGCAGACAATTCAAGTTTCTTCTAATGCGGTCTGTTGAATTACTATGGTCTGTTATCAGGGGTCTAACTAACAAATAAAGTTGCACTGTGTAGCGCTATAGCATGCAAACATGAAAAATATGAATTGCATTACTGCTCTAGATAATAGGAAAAAATGGAGGCACTTAGCACAGAATTTGGCCAATTCATACATGGCCAGCAGCCATGGACAGGGCGCTCTCATTTTACTGCGGACCTATCCTAATGTGAATCCTCTCCTAGGCCGAATCCTACATTATATAGGTAGTACCTCTACAGGCTGATGGGTGGGATGCTCGGTCAGGGGGTCTATATCTGTGCATGTATATAGTGCATGTAAGCACTTCAGCCTGTGGAGGTTTTAATTACAACAGGATCCTATCTACCTATATAAAGTACGCTTCGGCCTAGGAGAGGATTCACATTAGCATAGGTCCCCAGCAAAATGATAAATAGATAATAGATGAATAGATAGATAATAGATAGGTAATAGATACAGATAGATAATAGATAATAGAGAGGTAATAGATACATAGATACAGATAGATAATAGATAATAGATGGATGATAGATAGATAAATAGATAGATAATAGATAAATAGATAATAGATAGATAATAGATAGATGATAGATCCATAATATATAGATAGATAATAGATGATACAGATAGATAATAGATAATAGATGGATCATAGAAGATAGATAAATAGATAATTGATAGATAATAGATAAATGATAGATAGATAATAGATCCATAATAGATAGATAATAGATATATAATAGAGAGATAATAGATAGATAATAGATTAATAGATAGAAAGATAATAGATAGATAGATGATAGATAATAAACATGAGATAGACGGATATTTTTAAATCTCTCGCACATTTTAAGGTTTCTCGCACATTACGCAGTGCAGGATCTGTGCAGAATTTCTGGTTTCCTCAATATTTTCAGTCAATACTCCGTTTCATATGAGAATAAAATCATAACAATGATATAAGTGGCGGAGCGGTGATCGGTTGCTGTAGCAACAGACTGCGCTGATAGACAGTGAATGGCAATTAGTTGTAGAGATTGTAAATCAGGTTTGCAGAACTCCTATACCCCAGGGGCAGCGGGATGCCAGGTTAATCCAGGGTGAAGCATGCTGGAACACTTAGTGTACATCATGGTAATTGCTTGTTCTCTGCATCCAGGGGCTACTGCTTCATTATTTTGGGGGTGGAGGTGTGCAGTCCGGACCCCTAATAGACTAAAAGGGACACCTTGTTTTCTGTTTAAAAAGCTTCATGGCAAGATCTAATATTTCCCTATCTATCTATCCATCCATCAATCTATCATCTATCTATCTATGTGTAAAAAAGCACAGCAGCACTCTGTGAATGCCAAGATGTACTTAAAAAAAAAAGCGAAGGCTCTTAGCGCATAAATTGGCCATTTCATGTGTGCCCATCAACCACGGCAAGGTGACACTTCTCTGATGGGTCCTATCATAACCCTTCCCTATCCTACAAGCAACTTTAGGGCTAAGAAGCCTACAATTATGAACAAACCTGTCTCTCCTGGGCTGCAATGTCAATGGGAGTAGTGCAGTGTCACATCAGAGGGAGTCACACCCTCCAAACTACCGTAGCTATACAAAAAACCTGACCAGCACCTCCTTGCAGCCCAGGAGAGACATGTTTGTCCATTATTGTAGGCTTTTTAGCCCTAAAGTTGCTGTAGGATATGGAAAGGTTATGATAGGACCCATCAGAGAAGTGTCACCTTGCCGTGGTTGATGGGCACACATGAATTGGCCAATTTATGTGCTAAGAACCTTCGCATTTTCTGTAAGTACATCTTGCTGAGGGACAATGCGGTTGGAAGTTGTTATTTCCATTGACACTGTGTCTGCTGTGCTTTTTTGTACATATTTTACAGTCACTACAGCTTGCACCTATTCACACTTAGCTGGTTCTGGTCAGTTTTTTTGTATACCTATCTACTTATTCAAGGATATGGTCTGGGGTGTATTTTGCTTAGTCTAGTTTGGAGTCTAAATTTAGGGGGTTGATCGAGGATTTGAATTCATTCATTGGTCTGATCTGCGGCCAGGAATCATTTTGGAATCTGGTCTGAATTAATTAAGATATCTGAATATTTGGGGGTCAGGATTACATATGGGATATGATTATATGTGTATTGGTGTATATACTGATGATGGCTGAAAAAGTGATGAGGCCACAGATATCTGGACATCCAAGTCTTACATCGTCAGGAGAAGTCTTCATGGTGGTCTGGGCTGAATGGCGAAGAAAAGGTAAAAGAAAAACTCCCATCAGTGAATACCTCACCTGTAAGTTACTGGATTTGTGGATGAGAGGTCACCTGTCCTGACATGGCTCCTTTAGAAAGTCCTTTAAAGTCTGATGTTCCTCTGTTATTCCTCCTGATGAAGCCTGGCCTACATGAAGATTTTTAGTGATGAAACTTGTTGTTACTTTCTACTATGGAGATAAATGTTGTGCTCTTGACTCAGTCTTGTGTCTATAAAGGTAGAAACTCTTGGAAACAGACTACAGATGGATCTTTAGTCGCAGCCGGAGCTAAACCTGTAAATTCCCACAGTCTCAGCCCGAAATAGCTGCACGTGTTACTATAAGTGTTACGCCAAATGCAAAACTGAACGTTTCAGTAGAAGGCGGAATACAAAAAAATCTCTAGTAAATATGAGTCCTTGAATGGTCCTCTTCTGATACCAGGAGGCAATTTTCTGCCCTTATATCTCTTTATAAGAAGGTAATCACTTGCCATTGAGGATACTGAGAAAGTTGGGTATGATGGGTCATGTTGGCTGTCACCAAGCTTTCCCAGAAGCAGATATTACTGAAAATTGGCCGTTATTGATATATTTTGAAGAACGAGTTTATAAGGCCTCGTAGGTTATGTTACGGGAGCAGCAGAGGTAGGATACTTACCAACTCTTTGGGAATATCTGCGAAGCCAACAGAAAAGTTGGAGACCTTCTGAACCACTGGAAAGTTTTTGCAAGTTTTCTAAGTGCCCCCTTACAACTGAGTGGAAACTCTCCAGAAACAATATTCCTGGGCGGTTGCATGTGGCTGATGCTGGACGCTCGGTCATCCGATGGAGTCCAAGTGTGCCATCAGGGGAGAAATGGGAGTAGAGGGACACAGATATCCATGAAGCTAAAATACCAGAGTCATATTGGCATTTATAAGATGTGGCAGTTGCAACCGGGCCCTATTGCATGACGGGGCCCCAAAACTTCTCTTCTAAGTTATAGAACACCAGAACGTTGGGGGGACTGTCACACAGTTTGTATTGAGGTCTAGGAACTTTAGGTTACACCTCTAGAAGAAGAGGGGTAGGAGGTCCATTCAGCCTCTGTGGTTACCGGTTGTCAAAATCAACGATAATTAAAAAGTAAAAAACTAAATCCAAATTTCAAGATATTCACTTTTGGTCGCAATAGATACATTAACCGTTAAAGAAACCAAAACCTTCCACTACTTGCTTTTCTATGAGAAGAGCAGGATGGAGCAGGTCTGCACTTGACCTGCACAGAAGAGGCTAAATCTAAGACGTCTCAATGCATCCGAGCTCAGGATGAGACTGTTCTTGCCTGGCTTTGACCAAGACATCAGTGATGTCACCGGCCTTGCTCGGAATTCCAATGCCAAAAGCAAGTAATTCGTTTACTTCTGGTGTCTCCCGGGACATTCTTTCAATAAACTGCCCACATTCCTCCAGCAGCCGGCTTGTCTCAGCCAGTAACCTAATCCTAAAACAACCAACCTGACCTAAACTTCAGACATGGGCAGCAGAAACCGAACCGAGCATGTAACCAGGGCTGTCCCAGGATCCAGTCTTGGCCTTCAAGTTGCCAGCCAATGTTTGTCCTAGATGGGAAGTCTTTGCCCAAGTCAAGATTCCCCCCCGATGTCATCCTATTTCGATGACAGTCGGTTACACGATTTTCTAGTAAAAAGTTTTACAACTTTCTAATAAATTTTATGGGTCCAACTCATTAAAGCTTTTACCCCAGTAGTCTGACATAAGAAGTCTTTGAAAAGTTGCAAAATTTTGGAACAACTCGCGGCTGCGTTCAAATTTTGTGACTTTTGGTGTTTACATACCATTTTTGACCAGCTCTGGGGCAGGACGGGGGCATAGCAACCCTGCTCCTCAAATCGTACTCCAGTCCTATGGCCCCGATACCTCAAGACTGCCATTATTCACGCCTGCTCATAAATCAGAACAAATGTCTAGCACCTCCGTGTGCACCCGCTGGCGTAAAATTTACGGAGTAGCGAACACTTCCGCTCATCATGAATTTAATGAGCTGTATTCGCCATGTCTCTCACTTTATCGTAGATGGGTGAAAATGTTGTGAGAACGCCAAAAGTTGCAACATTTTAGCACAGCCTCAAGTTGCGCAAAAATTATGTGACTTTTCCAAGGTTTTTACACCAGAACACTGGCGTGAAACCTCTTATAAATTGGGCTCAAAATTTCTATTCCTCCCCAAGTTGTAGGCAATATTCCATGACCTAAAGAGCCTACAACCCAGCCTAATACATTGTGGTGAACTAATAACAGAACTGTTCAGTTATATCATTTCAAAGCTGGAAAAAATCCTTTAAGAATGTTTTTATTTTCAACTGAAATACATTTATGCCAACAGCAGGAGACAGTGAAGAACATGCTCTTCTTTGAGACGTAAGGTTGAGTAGTTTGTGAGCCAATGCATATGAAAAGAATGGGGAACCACCAACCAGAGAATGCCAGTCCCCATTATAGAATATGGTATTGAAAAGGTTCCCAATATCGACCATCCTTTCCTTGATAGTGAAGTTGATGTCTCAGATGTGGGCCACCATGTGACCTAAAGAACGGACTCAGTGAGAGTATCTAAAAAGAATGGAATTCAGACAGAGACAATACTACAGATTTATTTTGGCCATACTGGAGCTCTCGAGCAGCTTCACATTCGGGTTCCTGATTCCAAAGTGTCCAGTCTTCTAATTCTAGATCTTCCACTATTTGCCTTCAGACCTGATCAGTGACAGATCGCTTCTCCTTGACAGAACTCACATTGGTGCAGAAAGAGATAGCTACATGCAAGTATCTTATGATTGGCTGATTGCAGGCAGCCTCTGTAAAACTGGGCATACATTAGGGGTGTACAACATTTTTTGGTCCAAGGGCCACATTGTGATACTGAACACATTCCAAGGTCTGTAGAAAAATGGAAAGGGGTACTTACAAGAGTACATTACCAAAACCACCATCAGTACATAAATACTCAAAACTTGGTTCTGATTATGTATTAAAGAAGGACTTGCAGAATTTCTGCTAAAAAAAAAATCAATGTGAACAGATTTTTGGATCAGAAACTGAGGAGATAGTCAACCAAATTCTCCTCAATCTCAAAACTAAGTTTTGAGGATTTTCCAGTTTTAACATGAAGCACAAAATGAATTTCTACATGTGTACAATATTGTAGCTACTATCAGTACATGAATACAGTGATAAAGCCATTATCAATACATGAATACATCACTAGGACCATTATCAATACAAAAATACAGCCCCAAAACCACAATCAGAACAGAAATACAAGACTAGGATTACCATCAGTACATGGATACAACACCAGAACCACTGACAGTACAGAAATACATCACCAAGTTTAGTTCAGTGATTAATTACAGTTTCAGGTCAAGCCCCACATAAACATTTGTATCATGTGATCCTGCAGCTATAACTTGGAATTCACATAAGTTTCTACCAGAAAGTGGGCGATCACTAGTGTGCCTGATCGCTCTTATTAACAATTTCACCAACCACCTGTCAGACTATACTAGCAGATGATGATCATGGAGAGTATGTGGCAAACAATCCGCCTTCATGCCCATGGTAGCCAACATTGTTTGGAGAAGTTTAAGCCCTGCTCCTCCCAGGAACTTACTCTACCCCTCTCTGTAATGCACCTGGCCCACCTGAGAAAGGGAGCAGTTTTGGCTAAATCCTACCCATTTCAGAGAGTTGGTAACTATGCATGCCATATAATTGGCCTAGTTCTCAAATTAATCAAATACTTATATTTCCTCACAGATCTCAAAGCTAATACCTGGAGTGTTTCTAGTGGTGTTGATGTCTATGTATGTGGTGGGGGGGCATAATTTGTGATCATCTTACTGCTAAGGGGCACTTTTAAAAAGTAGAATGTCTCTGAAGTGAATCATCGGAGATCCAACGGGACAGTCCTTGATTTAAGAAGCTGTCCCTCTGTCTTGGGAGTTGGGAATCATTTTCCTCTTTGAACTTTATCTTCATATTTAGGAAGCAGATACAGTTGACGTTCATAATAGTGGAGTGCAGAGCCGTCAGCTCCGTGCTCCACCATTCACCTTTGCTGTCTAAGACTCGATGTAGGAAGTTATTTTTTTTCTTCGTTTTCCTGTGGGCTCTACCGAAGAAGCACCATGCTAGATGAGAGGGGGACACCAAACTTTGTGTAGTGTACCACTGTAGAGGCATCATATGGTGTGGGGGTGCTGTGGGGGTATTATACTGTGTGGGGGCACAGTGGTGGCATCATACTATGCGGACAGGCACTGTGAAGTTATGCCATTTGAGGGGGCATGTATGAGAGGCACTGTGGGTGCTTCAATATGTAAGGAAGGTACAGTGGTGGCATTGTCTGAGCATCTGAATTTGAGATGGGGCAATGTGGGCAATCATACTGTGTGTGGGGGGTTCAAGTAAAGCATCGCAATGTGTAGGGGCACCGTGGAGGCATCATACTGTGTATGGGAGGAGGTACTATGGAGACATAAATGTGGGTGGCTGTGCAGCTTAATGCAGCATCATTATGTGTGTAGGGCATTTTATGCGTGGGGAGGCACTGGATGGAGATTCTTTCTGTGTGTGGGGGCATTGCAATATTTGGGGAGGCACGAAGGGGTCATCAGTCTGTGTATGGAGGTATCATACTAGGAGGGGAGGCTCTGGTGGCATCATACTGAGTGAGGAAGCATTATACTATGTGGCTTTCAATGTGGGGGAATAAACTATCTGGGGAAGCATGATACTGTGTAGAAAGGCACTACTGGGCATCCCACTATGTGAGAGGGCATCATACTGTGGGGGGAGGGTATCATACTGTGTGGGTGAGGGCATCATACTGTGTGGGGGAGGGCGTCATACTGTGTGGGGGAGGGCGTCATACTGTGTGGGGGAGGGAGTCATACTGTGTGGGGGAGGGCGTCATACTGTGTGGGGGAGGGCGTCATACTGTGTGGGGGAGGGCGTCATACTGTGTGGGGGAGGGCGTCATACTGTGTGGGGGAGGGCGTCATACTGTGTGGGGGAGGGCGTCATACTGTGTGGGGGAGGGCGTCATACTGTGTGGGGGAGGGCGTCATACTGTGTGGGGGAGGGCGTCATACTGTGTGGGGGAGGGCGTCATACTGTGTGGGGGAGGGCGTCATACTGTGTGGGTGAGGGCATCATACTGTGTGGGGGAGGGTATCATACTGTGTGGGGGAGGGTATCATACTGTGTGGGAGAGGGTATCATACTGTGTGGGTGAGTGTATCATACTGTGTGGGGGAGGGCATCATACTGTGTGGGAGAGGGTATAATACTGTGTGGGGGAGGGCATCATACTGTGTGGGAGAGGGTATAATACTGTGTGGGAGAGGGTATCATACTGTGTGGGGGAGGGCATCATACTGTGTGGGAGAGGGTATAATACTGTGTGGGAGAGTATCATACTGTGTGGGAGAGGGTATAATACTGTGTGGGAGAGGGTATCATACTGTGGGTGAGGGTATTATACTGTGTGGGTGAGGGCATCGTACTATGTGGGTGAGGGTATCATACTGTGTGGGTGAGGGTATTATACTGTGTGGGAGAGGGCATCATACTGTGTGTAAAGTCACTATAGAGCATAGCACTGTGGGAGAGGGCATCATACTGCGTGGGTGAGGGTATCATACTGTGTGGGGGAGGGTGTCATACTGTGTGGGTGAAGGCATCATACTGCGTGGGTGGAGGTATCATACAGTGTGGAAAGTTACTCTGAGGCCTAGCACTGTGTGCATGAGTGGGGGAGTCATACTGTGTGGAAAGGCACTCTGGGGCATACCACGGCCTATGAGGGCATCACTATAAGGCCTAGAACTGTGGATGAGGGCATCATACTGCGTGGGTGGGGGCATCATGGTGTGCAGAGGCACGGTGTAGGTATTATGGGTAGCGGCATGTTACTGTGTGTGTAAGAAGACACTTTGGGGGCATGAATCCGTGGGGGTGGGCATCTTTGAAGGATAATACTACGTGCAGTGGCATTGTGGGGACTTCATACCGTGTAGAGGTCATAGAGGGGTATTACTATGTGTGGTAACACTAATCGTCCTCCCGGGGGGCACCATGTTTGTGTCCGCTCATCTAACGGCCCGGATGGGTTAGGGATGAGGCTTTCCTGTCCATCAGAGTTGGTAGGCATGAAGTAGGGATTGGTGACAGCAGAGAACCCCTCTACAGACACTTCTGAGATGGCCAAGTCTTCGGTTCCCCTCAGTATTCGGCCTCCATGTTGCCGCTTTGTTTTCTCTTCTGTATTTTTTTGCCTTCAGTATAAAGCTGTGCTTATGAGCGTCTCTGATCTCTTCCGAGTCCACCTTGTGGCTTCTTCTGCCGTTGGGTTGACTACCGCGCTGTCATTTCTTTGGAGATAGGAAGCTTTTCTTGCTATAATTTGTTAATAAATCTTCGGGGCCGGTGGTTGCCATAGAAACAGATAACGGGTTTAATAGTAAATTCATGCAGATCCGCCGTTCAGCACAACATGGAAATGTTAGATTTCATACACAAGAATTAGTATGCGGGACCAAAGCCATGACAATGTGTCACAGACTCACTCGCTACTCGCATTCTTAAAGGTAAAACAATTAAAGGGATTTTAGTTTTATTTTTCATGGCAGATGTGGTCTTGTGACTGCTAGCCATGGATCCTCAGACAGTGTCTCATTATTTTAGGGTATGGACCCTTAAAAGTGCCAAGAAGGGTGATAAATGCGACTCTTGCTAATCCCACAGCACCTCTACAGGCTAAACAGAGAATTACAGGGCATACATTGAAATCAATGGCTATAGTTGCGTTTGGTCCTCCGATCTCAACTGGAAATCACTGTAAAATGGACACCCCCTCTAAAGCCAGTTAATTATATAAGAATAATGAGGAAGAGATATAGAAAGCCCCCCGGGACCTCCTTGGTTAGGGAAGCTTTGAGTGCCTCCACTTCGAAGCCGGTGTTAACATCTACTTGGATTGCCGGGGATGTTTTGTTTCTTTTTTAATTCTTAGATAAAAAGCGAAATGTCAGCGTTCTAATGGAACACGCGGCACATGATGCTCCCTTTCTACAGCAAATGTCACCTGTCAGGGGTCAGCCAATTATTTTGTGCCACCAGAAAGAAGCACAATGTGAGAGCGGTGTAAATCGGTCTCCAGTGTGCGGCAAAGAATATAGGATCAAACTCATAAAAAAAAGGAAAAGGAAAGACTGACTAAGACAGAATAACAAAAAGTGAAGAAATAAGGAAGAAATGCAAAGACACAGTAGACGACAGCTGTAAGCCCCTCCCCAATGTACATAATGCACAGTGATATATGACGTTGTACTATACTAGTTATATTCTTGTACATAGGAGCAGTATTATAGTAGTTATATTCTTGTACATAGGGGGCAGTATTATAGTAGTTATATTCTTGTACATAGGAGCAGTATTATAGTAGTTATATTCTTGTACATAGGGGCAGTATTATAGTAGTTATATTCCTGTACATAGGGGCAGTACTATAGTTGTTATATTCTTGTACATAGGAGCAGTATTATAGTAGTTATATTCTTGTACATAGAGGCAGTATTATAGTAGTTATATTCTTATACATAGGAGCAGTATTATAGTAGTTATATTCTTGTATATAGGAGCAGTATTATAGTAGTTATAGTCTTGTACATACGGGCAGTATTATAGTAGTTATATTCTTGTACATAGGAACAGTATTATAGTAGTTATATTCTTGTATATAGGAGCAGTATTATAGTAGTTATATTCTTGTATATAGGAGCAGTATTATAGTAGTTATAGTCTTGTACATAGGAGCAGTATTATAGTAGTTATATTCTTGTATATAGGAGCAGTATTATAGTAGTTATATTCTTGTACATAGGAGCAGTATTATAGTAGTTATAGTCTTGTACATAGGAGCAGTATTATAGTAGTTATATTCTTGTACATAGGGGGCAGTATTATAGTAGTTATATTCTTGTACATAGGGGCAGTATTATAGTAGTTATATTCTCGTACATAGTAACAGTATTATAGTAGTTATATTCTTGTACATAGGGGGCAGTATTATAGTAGTTATATTCTTGTACATAGGAGCAGTATTATAGTAGTTATATACTTGTACATAGGGGCAGTATTATAGTAGTTATATTCTTGTACATAGGAGCAGTATTATAGTAGTTACATTCTTGTACATAGGAGCAGTATTATACTAGTTATATTCTTGTACATAGGAGCAGTATTATAGTAGTTATATACTTGTACATAGGGGCAGTATTATAGTAGTTATATTCTTGTACATAGGGGCAGTCTTATAGTAGTTATATTCTTGTACATAGGGGGCAGTATTATAGTAGTTATATTCTTGTACATAAAAGGCAGTATTATAGAGTAATATTCTTGTACATAGGGGCAGTATATACAGTCATATGAAAAAGTTTGGGCACCCCTATTAATCTTAAGCTTAATGATTTATAAAAAAATTTTTTTTGCAACAGCTATTTCAGTTTCATATATCTAATAACTGTTGGACACAGTAATGTTTCTGCCTTGAAATGAGGTTTATTGTGCTAACAGAAAATGTGCAATCTGCATTCAAACAAAATTTGACAGGTGCATAAGTATAGGCACCCTTATCATTTTCTTGTTTTAAATACTCCTACCTACTTTTTACTGACTTACTAAAGCACTTTTTTTGGTTTTGTATCCTCATTGAGCTTTGAACTTCATAGCCAGGTGTATGCAATCATGAGAAAAGCTACTTAAAGTGGCCACTTGCAAGTTGTTCTCCTGTTTGAATCTCCTCTGAAGAGTGGCATCAAGGGCTCCTCAAAACAACTGTCACATGATCTGAAAACAAAGATTATACAACATAGTTGTTCAGGGGAAGGATACAAAAAGCTGTCTCAGATGTTTAACCTGTCAATTTCCACTGTGAGGAACATAGTAAGGAAATGGAAGAACACAGGTACAGTTCTTGTTAAGGCCAGAAGTGGCAGGCCAAGAAAAACATCAGAAAGGCAGAGAAGAAGAATGGTGAGATCAGTCAAGGACAATCCTCAGACCATCTCCAGAGAGCTGCAGCATCAACTTGCTGCAGATGGTGTCACTGTGCATCGGTCAACTATACAACGCACTTTGCACAAGGAGAAGCTGTATGGGAGAGTGATGCGAGAGAAGCCGTTTCTGCAAGCACGCCACAAACAGAGTCGGCTGAGGTATGCAAAAGCACATTTGGAGAAGCCAATTTCTTTTTGGAAGAAGGTCCTGTGGACTGATGAAACCAAGATTGAGTTGTTGGTAATACAAAAAGGCGTTATGCATGGCGGCAAAAAAACACAGTGCGTTGTATAGTTGACAGATGCACAGTGACACCATCTGCAGCAAGTTGATGCTGCAGCTCTCTGGAGGTGGTCTGAGGATTGTCCATGACTGATCTCACCATTCTTCTTCTCTGCCTTTCTGATGTTTTTCTTGGCCTGCCACTTCTGGCCTTAACAAGAACTGTACCTGTGTTCTTCCATTTCCTTACTATGTTCCTCACAGTGGAAATTGATAGGTTAAATCTCTGAGACAGCTTTTTGTATCCTTCCCCTGAACAACTATGTTGAATAATCTTTGTTTTCAGATCATTTGACAGTTGTTTTGAGGAGCCCATGATGCCACTCGTCAGAGGAGATTCAAACAGGAGAACAACTTGCAAGTGGCCACTTTAAGTAGCTTTTCTCATGATTGCATACACCTGGCTATGAAGCTCAAAGCTCAATGAGGTTATAAAACCAAAAAAAGTGCTTTAGTAAAGTCAGTAAAAAGTAGGTAGGAGTATTTAAAACAAGAAAATGATAAGGGTGCCCATACTTATGCACCTGTCAAATTTTGTTTGAATGCAGATTGCACATTTTCTGTTAGTACAATAAACCTCATTTCAAGGCAGAAACATTACTGTGTCCAACAGTTATTAGATATATGAAACTGAAATAGCTGTTGCAAAAAAAACAATTTTTATAAAACATTAAGCTTAAGATTAATAGGGGTGCCCAAACTTTTTCATATGACTGTAGTAGTTATATTCTTCTACATAGGAGCAGTATTATCGTAGTTATATTCTTGTACATAGGGGCAGTATTATAGTACTTATATTCTTATACATAGGGGCAGTATTATAGTAGTTATATTCTTATACATAGGGGCAGTATTATAGTAGTTATATTCTTGTACATAGGAGCAGTATTATAGTAGTTATATTCTTGTACATAGGAGGCAGTATTATAGTAGTTATATTCTTGTACATTGGGGCAGTATTATAGTAGTTATATTCTTATACATAGGGGCAGTATTATAGTAGTTATATTCTTATACATAGGGGCAGTATTATAGTAGTTATATTCTTGTACATAGGAGCAGTATTATAGTAGTTATATTCTTGTACATAGGAGGCAGTATTATAGTAGTTATATTCTTGTACATTGGGGCAGTATTATAGTAGTTATATTCTTGTACATAGGAGCAGTATTATAGTAGTTATATTCTTGTACATAGGAGCACTATTATAGTAGTTATATTCTTATACATAGAGGCAGTATTATAGTAGTTATATTCTTGTACATAGGGGCAGTATTATACTAGTTATATTCTTGTACATGGGGCAGTATTATAGCAGTTATATTCTTGTACATAGGAGCAGTATTATAGTAGTTATATTCTTATACATAGAGGCAGTATTATAGTAGTTATATTCTTGTACATAGGGGCAGTATTATAGTAGTTATATTCTTGTACATAGGAGCACTATTATAGTAGTTATATTCTTATACATAGGGGCAGTATTATAGTAGTTATATTCTTGTACATAGGAGGCAGTATTATAGTAGTTATATTCCTGTACATAGGGGCAGTATTATAGTAGTTATATTATTGTACATAGGAGCAGTATTATAGTAGTTATATTCTTGTACATAGGGGCAGTATTATAGTAGAAATATTCTTGTACATAGGGGCAGTATTATAGTAGTTATAGTCTTGTACATAGGAGTAGCATAGTAGTTATATTCTTGTACATAGGGGGCAGTATTATAGTAGTTATAGTCTTGTACATAGGAGTAGTATAGTAGTTATATTCTTGTACATAGGGACAGTATTATAGTAGTTATATTCTTGTATATAGGAGCAGTATTATAGCAGTTATATTCTTGTATATAGGAGCAGTATTATAGTAGTTATATTCTTGTACATAGGGGCAGTATTATAGTCGTTATATTCTTGTACATAGGGGCAGTATTCTAGTAGTTATATTCTTGTACATAGGGGGCAGTATTATAGTAGTTATATTCTTGTACATAGCGGCAATATTATAGTAGCTATATTCTTGTACATACGAGCAGTATTATAGTAGTTATATTCTTGTACATAGGGGCAGTATTATAGTAGTTATATTCCTGTACATAGGAGCAGTATTATAGTAGTTATATTATTGTACATAGGATCAGTATTATAGTAGTTATATTCTTGTACATAGGGGCAGTATTATAGTAGTTATATTCTTGTACATAGGGGCAGTATTATAGTAGTTATATTCTTGTACATAGGGGCAGTATTATAGTAGTTATATTCTTGTACATAGGGGCAGTATTATAGTAGTTATAGTCTTGTACATAGGGGCAGTATTATAGTAGTTATATTCTTGTACATAGGGGCAGTATTATAGTAGTTGTATTCTTATGTATAGGAATACATATTATAGTAGTAAAATGAGGGTGTATCAGGGCCTGATATTTTGTCGGTCATGGTAATAATCCCCTTGCTGTAGTGTCGGGCCTGGTCGCCGCAGTCTTGTAGTTTATGGCTGCTGTGCGCCGTTCGTTAATAGGGTGCTAATTGTGATGGTGTTTTTAGTGTTGAGCGTAATGCTCAGTGTGAAATGAGTTGACACCGTCCCCGGGGCTGGCGACGCGGTTCGGGTAATGGCTGTAACTACTGGTTGCGCTCCTGTGTACGGACGCAGCGCCTGCCACTGTGTGCAAACACTCTCCAGGAGGATATGGAAGCAATCACGCTTCTTCGGTTACAAATCACGCCCTGCTCCAGGCTGTCGGGCTCCCTGTTTAATCAGACGTAAAACAAACGCTTGTTGAGGCTGAGGCTTGTAAACATGGAGTAATTACAAAACTGTAACGACAATTAGAGATCTATCTAAATATAGGACTCCGCAATCCCTGCCCTGATATTACTCCCATGTTGGGATAATTACTGCTAATTAAGCTGGGAACTCATTAAGCTAAACGATCTCATTTATACCGACAAATAAAAATGGCTTCTAGTTCATTTTCAGAGAGGGGTTTGTTTTTTTCCCTCCACTTTGTCTGACTGATCCATCGAGTCTTTGCTGGGGAATATAGATAGCGATCGGCTCGGCTGGGAAAATCTCATTCACCGTCTCGAAAGTGTTTACATGGATCTTTCGGTCTTAATGTTCTCATTGAATGAGCTGCTCGCAATCCCCCGCGCTGAGAGTCGGGTCTCCGTACGATTACCGCCACTTTATCTACCGCCTCAACAGTTCAATGGAAGCAAGCCGAAGGTTAATAACCTAAAAAAGAGGCGCCAACTGGCAGGAATCAGACTGAAAAATTGGGAGTTCAGGGCAAAGGTGCTCGCCGAATCAGTGTCCTGTCGCTAGGTCAAAAATGGCCAATTTTTACTCTCAATTCATTCCCGCCGCTTCCATAAGTATTATGTTTATTGGTTGTTTAAGAATCCTCCATTCAATTCCAGCAAAGGCGTAAACAGAGTCCTATGGGCCCTGCCTCAAAATTCACACCTGGGCCCCCACCAGCATGTTGGTCAGATGGACGTCTACATAGGAATCATACAGTTAAATAACAAATTCACCATATTGTTACTGAACAAGTCTGATATACTAAAACGAATACACCAATAAACCACAGAAAGGGGATAAATACCCCCACACCATGACCATGTATTATCATGTCAGTGTCTGAGCATAACCACCTGGTACTGAACAAAACCCACTATTCCAAGATTAATATACTGATAATACCACATACAAAAACCGCCACACCAGGACCAGTCCACGTATTACCACCACATAGTGACCAGATAATAAACACATACAAGGAACAAATACCACCACATAGTGACCGAATATAATCTCCATCCTGTTACTGAACAAAATCCAGAATGATTATACAGTGGGGGAAATAAGTATTGGATCCCTTTCTGATTTTATAAGTTTGGCCGCTGACAAAGACATGAACAGTCTATAATTGTAAGGGTAGGTTAATTTTAACATTGAAAGATAGAATATCAAAAATAAAATCCAGAAAATCACATTGTATTTGTATATTGTTTTTATTATGTATACCCCTCCTCACTTGTAAAGCGCCATGGAATAAATGGCGCTATAACAATAAATAATAATAATAATAATTGTATAAATTATATAAATTTATTTGCATTTTGCAGAGAGAAATAAGAATTGATGCCTCTGGCAAACAAGACTTTATATGTTGGCAAGCACAACAGTCCCTCCATAAGTTTTCAATGGGATTAAGGTCTGGAGACTGGCTAGGCCACTCCATGACCTTAATGTGCTTCTTTTTGAGCCACTCCTTTGTTGCCTAGGCTGTATGTTTTGGGTTATTGTCTTGCTATCGCCGTGCAGCGAGCTATCGCAGTGCAAGGAGCTATCACAGTGTAGGGAGCTATCGCGGTGCAGGGAGCTATTACGGTGCAGGGAGCTATTACGGTGCAGGGAGCTATCGTGGTGCAGGGAGCTATGGCGGTGCAGGGAGCTATCGTGGTGCAAGGAACTATCGCGGTGCAGGGAGCTATTGCAGTGCAGGGAGCTATTGCAGTGCAGGGAGCTATCACGGTGCAGGGAGCTATTGCAGTGCAGGGAGCTATTGCGGTGCAGGGAGCTATTGCGGTGCAGGGAGCTATTGCGGTGCAGGGAGCTATTATGGTGCAGGGAGTTATTATTGTGCAGGGAACTGTTACGGTGCAGGGAGCTATTATGGTGCAGGGAACTATCGCGGTGCAGGGAGCTATCGCGGTGCAGGGAGCTATTGCGGTACAGGGAGCTATTGTGGTACAGGGAGCTATTGCGGTGCAGGGAGCTAGCGCGGTGCAGGGAGCTATCACGGTGCAGGGAGCTATTGCAGTGCAGGGAGCTATTGCGGTGCAGGGAGCTATTGTGGTGCAGGGAGCTATTGCGGTGCAGGGAGCTATTGCGGTGCAGGGAGCTATTATGGTGCAGGGAGTTATTATGGTGCAGGGAACTGTTACGGTGCAGGGAGCTATTATGGTGCAGGAAACTATCGCGGTGCAGGGAGCTATCGCGGTGCAGGGAGCTATTGCGGTACAGGGAGCTATTGCGGTACAGGGAGCTGTCACGGTGCAGGGAGCTATCGAGGTGCAGGGAGCTATTGCGGTGCAGGGAGCTATTGCGGTGCAGGGAGCTATTGCGGTGCAGGGAGCTATTATGGTGCAGGGAGCTATTACGGTGCAGGGAACTATTACGGTGCAGGGAACTATTACGGTGCAGGGAACTATTATGGTGCAGGGAGCTATTATGGTGCAGGGAGCTATCGCGGTGCAGGGAGCTGCTGTCTCTTCAGGCTGCAATACTTTTCAACTGTTGCATTCTGATAACGCACAAGCTGGAAAAGTAGTTGACGTCGGCAAACCCCCTTCCTCCACGGTCATGGTTGCACCCTCTGATTGTTACGCCTGTGTTTTCATGGTCATTCCCCAAGGGGGCGGAGCTCACACTGCAATTATGCTAAACAGCCTAAAGACACGCCCCCAAGCACTAAATAAAAAGGCTCATATCTCTGGAGCCAAATGGGGGATTAAAAAAAAGGAAAAGTAGAACACTCAGGAGGACAGTAGGAATAAAAGAAAAGCAAAAACTGACTACATTTGACCAAGTGACAGGTCCCCTTTAAGTTTCTTGACAAATTGTCCATCAACTTAATAAAGTGTAGCCTGACATGGGGTCCTCAGTGTTATATACGTGATTTCACAATGCCCCCCTAGATGGTGCCTGACTGACGTGCTCTCGGTCAGCAGACTATAGATTATTATGCCTATGGATTCTCATGTCAGGACCTAATTGACGTATAGACGCGTTTCATACTTAACTTTTCCCATAAGCTTTCAATCAACCTTAATCGATGTTTTACATTTGCAGCTATCGATGCATCTAAAAATAAAATGAAGAAACTTTACTAAGTGCCATTCGAGGATCATCTTACCGTGAAAAATCTCCCAATTACACAGAGGGTGCATTCAATGACCAATATGAATAGGGCAAAATTCAGGACCATTAGGCCCCGCCCCTAGAAAAATAAAAAAAGGGTCCACTTTAGGGGTATGGTTTTGCCAACCCTGTCCTTTTTACGGTCTAATTTGAGGGACTGCTCTAGCACACTGTTAGCAATAGAGATGAACGAAATATGAAAAATTTGGATTGAATTGATTCACCATAAAAGAAAAGTGCGCCAAAAAGACATTTATTATACTCTGAGGCCTCTCAAGACTCCAACGAATAATAACCAGGGGGTCAAAAAAGAGGTAAAAAATGAAAAAAAAAATTATATATTCTTAGGTTCTCCCCTTGCCTGTTGCCTCCGCAGGTACTGGCCCGATCTTTTTCTCTTCAGTTTGGAGGATCTTCCAGCATCCAGTCTTTTAGGCCTCATGTGGCACTGACTAAGATGCAAAGACTGTAAGATCTAATGATTGAAGGCCAGAAAATTTGAAGTGAAGATTGAAAAATTAGGCCAGTACCTGCGGCGGCAGGAGAGGTGATGGGCGGCCTTAGGAATAAGCGAGTATAACTGTTTATTATTTTTTTAACTCCTTTCCGACCGTCAAAAGAATTCAGCAAAATGGCAGCCGGTCAGTGTTTGTATCCACCCCCACAATTTAAAAAAAAAAAGATTATATTCTTAGGTTCGCCCCTTACCTGTTGCCTCCGCAGGTACTGGCCCGATCTTTTGCTCTTCGGTTTGGAGGATCTTCCGGCTTCCAGTCTTTTAGGCCTCGTGTGGCACTGACTAAGATGCAAAGGCTGGAAGATCTAAAGACTGGAGGCCAGAAAATCCGAAGTGAAGAATGAAAAATTAGGCCAGTACCTGCGGCGGCAGGAGAGGTGATGGGCGGCCTTAGGAGTAGGCGAGTATAACTGTTTATTATTTTTTTAACTCCTTTCCGACCATCAAAAGAATTCAGCAAAATGGCAGCCTGTCAGCGTTTGTATCCCCCCAAAAATGAAAAAAAAACACACAACAAAAAACTACCCCTCAAAAATTTTTAAAAAAATGCATCAATACATTCAAAATCAGGAGTAGGAACAGTAAAGTCATCAGTCACATCTTTCCACTTTCTCAACAGGTGTTGGCGTAGTCATCAACTGAGAGCGAACAGCTAGGGGAGGCAGAAGCTCCGCTCGGCCTCGAAAGCTGATCTTCATGACGTAAGTAAAAACGTATGGAAGGAAGAACATTGCCCATATGGAGGAGCCATGATGACCAGGAACAAATGCCGGCACGGCATTAACACGGAGAGAACATGGAATGACTTCTTGGACATAAAATGTTAGTTGTCTACTGACCTTAACCCAATACGATATATGGATGTCACAGACAGAAGGGGGTCTGCTAGTTATATCCCCTCAAAACACTATGGTGGTACCCAGCACAGCAATATATTGGTCATATATCTTAAGGAAGTTGGGCCCTTACACCAGCAAACTTTGGTCACTTTTTCATAATTTTAGCCCAAATAATACCACCACATAGCGCAAAACCATTAATGTCACATACAACCGACATGATAATTCACAAAAGTGGCCAAAAATTATGCAGCTACTAAATAATACTGTCTTAAACAGCCAATAAAATACTATCATGGGGTGCCCACATAATACTGCAATTCAGTTTACAAATAATACTGCCATATAGTACAAAGTCAATCATGTCATTTACAACCGACATGATCCGAAATTATATTTCCAGGTTTTATGGAACAAAGTGCATTGAAGTATTGTTTTTTTTTTTTTAAAGATACAGTAAATTATATTTCATCATTTAAGGACAAATAATTCTGCTGTATGATGCAAATCCAATATACAACCAACATGATAATGCAAAACGGTGACCAAAAATTATGCATCATGCAATAAATGATTTTTCATCACTTTAGCACAAATAATACAAGTATGATAATGCACAAAAGAGCCCCAAAATTAAATAATACCATCTTAAGCAGCCAACATAATACTGCCGTAGGACACCCACATCATGCTGCAGTTCCAGTTACAAATATCACCGCCATATAGCGCAAAATCAATAATATTACATATGACCGACATGAAACCAAATTATTTTTTAGAATGTTAGCCCAAATAATACCGCCATATAGTGAAAGATTATTAATGTTATATATGAACTAAAATGATACTAAAATATTTTTGTTGGCTTTTATGGAACAAACTGCTAAATTATGGCATTTTATTAAGACACACTAAATATGTTTCATCATGTAGGCCAAATAATACCACCATATAATGCAAATCCAATAATGTCATATACAACTGATACAGTAATGCACAAAAGAGCCCCTAAACTATGCAGCAACCAAATAAACTTTTAACCAGTCAACTGCAAGGTGCCCATATAATACTGCATACACCGCCATATAGCGCAAAGTCAATACTATCATATAGGACCTGGTTTATATGGAAGAAAGTGACGGACTACGGCATTTTTTTTTAAGATACACTAATTATTTCACATAATACCGCCATATAGTGCAAATATAATAATGCCTTAAACGACCAAGATGATACTATATATCTACTATATAATTGTCTAAGGGTCACTTCCGTCTGGTCTGTCTGTCTGTCACGAATATTCATTGGTCGCGGCCTCGGTCTGTCATGGAATTCCGCGTCGCTGATTGGTCTCGCTAGCTGCCTGTCATGGCTGCCGCGACCAATCAGCGACGGCCACAGTCCAATTAGTCCCTCCCTACTCCCCAGCAGTCAGTGCCCGGCGTCCGCTCCATACTCTCCGCAGTCACCGCTCACACAGGGTTAATGCCAGCGGTAACGGACCGCGTTATGCCGTGGGTAACTCACTCCGTTACTGCCGCTATTAACCCTGTGTGACCAAGTTTTTACTATTGATGCTGCCTATGCAGCGTCAATAGTAAAAACATCTAATGTTAAAAATAATTAAAAAAATAAAAAATCATTATATACTCACCTTTCCGGCTACTCGCAACGCTCCGGTGGCAAGGATGGTCTGAGAGAAGGACCTGCCATGACGTCACGGTCATGTGACCGCGACGTCATCACAGGTCCTGCGTGAGAAGGAGGTGACAGAACTACAAGGGGCCCTCGGAAGGTGAGTATATGTTTATTTTTTATCCTGTGACATACGTGGCTGGGCAAAATACTACATAGCTGGGCAATATACTACGTGGCTGGGCAATATGCTACGTGGCTGGGCAATATACTATGTGGACATGCATATTCTAGAATACCCGATGCGTTAGAATCGGGCAACCATCTAGTACTGTATATAAAATCACAGTCATCAAAGCAAAAGGTGGCTGCTTTGAAAAACCTAGAATATACGACATAATTTCAGTTTCACACTTTTTTTGTTAAGTATATAATTCCACATGTGTTATTTCATAGTTTTGATGACTTCAGTGTGAATGTACAATTTTCATAGTCATGAAAATACAGAAAACTCTTTAAATGAGAAGGTGTGTCCAAACTTTTGGTCTGTACTGTACAACGAACAGGATTCTAACATAATTTTTGTGGCTTCTATAGAACAAAGTGCTGAATGTCATTTTAAATTATGCAATTTTTTTAAAAGATACACTACTTATTTGTCATTACTTTCGTCTAATACCGCCATATGGTGCAAATTCAATAATGTCATATACAACTGACGTGATACTGTGCCTAAAAATTGTAATAAATAATACTCTCTTCAACAGCCACCAAAAGTCTTGCATTCAGTTCACAATTAATTAATACCGCCATATGGTGTCAATAATAACACCAATAATGTCATGTACAACCGATAAGATAATGCAAAAAGTAGCCCCTAAATTGTACAGCAAACAAATAATACTTGCTTAAACAGCCAACACAATACTGCTGTACGGTGCCCACAGAGTACTGCAATTCGGTTCATAAATAATACCGCCATATAGTGCAAATTTAATAAATGTCGTATACAACCGATGGTAAAGCACAAAAAGTCCCAAAATTATGCAGCAGCACAATACTGCCGTGTGGTGTCCACATCGTACTGCAATTAGGTTCATAAATAATTCCGCCATATAGTGAAAATTTAATAAATGTCATATACAACCGATGGTAAAGCGGAAAAAGCCTCCAAATTATGCAGCAGCACAATACTGCCGTGCGGTGCCCACATAGTACAGCAATTCGGTTCATAAATAATGCCGCCATAGAGTGCAAATTTAATAAATGTCATATACAACCGATGGTAAAGCACAAAAAGCCTCCAAATCATGCAGCAACACATAGTAGCAATTCGGTTCACGAATAATACCGCCATATAGTGCCAATTAAAACTGAAAATGTTGAATGGTAAAAAAAAATAAATAGTTTTTTTATTATTTTATTTCGAATCAGACAATACAGAACATCTGATAATCTGGTCTGACCCAATCCGGATTACAGGAATTTGACTCTAGTAATAACACTGTTTCCAGAGGCGTTTTCACAAGTGCAGGCAGCGAGATGTGTGCCGTCGGCTCGCTGCCAAGAGATTTGTCTGGATTTAATCTGGCTGCTTCCGATACGTAGATCACATTTTCCACATAGAGCGAGGAATAATCCCCGTAGCTTCATCGTGGGTTAAATGCCACAGTCGAACGTATCCCCCTCCCCGCCACCAGCCCCCCCGACCACCCCTCATCTGCTCTCAATCCTGAATCTCCTGGACTGCCCTCTTCTATCAGTCACCGGCTTGCCTCCGCCGCCCGGCTAAATGCCTCGTTTATGAAGTGGCACATTGAGCCAAGATGTAGTGGCAGCAGCGGGAACAGTGGTCGGAGTCAGCCGCCGCTGAGCTGTTTGCTTTGGATCGCGCTCTGAGAGTCCCTTTGTCGCACAAGCTGCAGATGGCTTTTTCATTCCCGGGGTCTGTTTCACTAGCGGCAGCGCGCCGCATTCAAGCGCCTCTTAAGGTTCAGCCGTCCTGCTGAGACTGACAAGGTTAACCTGGTTTGGCTGTAATCTGTCTAACTGGCTCCAAGAGCAGAGATCAAACGAAGCCATTACGCGGCGAGTCCGGGGCGGAACGGGAAGACACTCCGGTCCGGGCTACCAAATTTATTATATTAAAAAAGGTCTATACTTTTTTGGGGGGGAAAAAAGAAAAAATGACTACACTTTAGTCCCAACTCCCGACCCCAAATACTACTGAAAATACTCATCTTATTACTTTTTTCGTCCCGGTACGCCGTCAATTTTCAAGGACCATAAATAGTTTCCATAAATCGGAAAAAGTCTCAGCAATTTGAGAACAGTTTAGGCTTTATTACGCCAGGTGGGATGCCCAGTTACTACACGTTGGTCTCGACCCCAGATCCTAATGAAAATGGCCATTTTGGAGGAGGACATTTTTTTCTCCAATTTTTGGCCCGGTACGCCGTCAATTTGCAAGAACTGTTTCCGGAAAAACTGAAAAGTCTCAGTTAATTCAGGACTGTTGATTTATATTTGGCTTTATTATGCCAGGTTGGATGCACAATTACTAGTCCCGACCCCAAATCCTACAAAAAAATAAAAAAATTTGAGTGGGTTTGCATAAATCTTGCACCTTTTTTTGGCCCGGTACTCCACAAATTTGCAGGGACTGTTTCCATAAATTGGAAAAAGTCTCAGCGAATTGGGAATAGTTGATTTATTCGGTTTTATTACGCCAGGTTTGATGCCCAGTTACTATACGATAGTCCCGACCCCAAATGCTACAGTAAATGGGCCATTCTTTCCTCCAATTTTTGGCTCGGTACACCGTCAATTTGCAAGAACTGTTTCCGGAAAAAAGGAAAAGTCTCAGTTAATTCAGGACAGTTGATTTATATTTGGCTTTATTACGCCAGGTTTGGATGCCCAGTTACTACACGTTAGTCCTGACCCCCAAATCCTGCAAAAAAACCAAAAAAACTAACAATTTTTGAGGGGGTTTGCATAAATTTTACACTGTTTTTGTCCCGGCACTACATAAATTTTCAAAGAAAATCAGAAAAAGTCTCAGCGAATTGGGAACAGTTGATTTGTCTTTATTCTGCCAGGTTGGATGCCCAGTTACTACACATTAGTCCCGACCCCCAAATCTTTCCGAAAGCTACCATTTTTGGGGAGGATTTACATAAATTCTGCCTCTTTTTTTGGCTCAGTACGCCATCCATTTGCAAGGACTGTTTCCGGAAAAATTAAAAAAGTCCCAGCAAGTTCGGGATAGTTTATTTGCCTTTATTATGCCAGGTTGGATGACCAGTTACTATACGTTAGTCCCGACCCCAAATCCTACCAAAAACGGACATTTTTGTTCCGGTACGTCGTCAATTAGCAAGAACAGTTTTGGGAAAAGTCTCAGCAAATTCAGGACAGTTGATATATACTTTGCTTTATTATGCCAGGTTGGATGCCTAGTTACTATACGTTAGTCCCGAACCCAAATCCTGCCAAAAAAACAACTAATTTTTAAGGGAGGTTGCTTAAATTTTGCCCCTTTTTGGCTCAGTACAACGGAAAAATGGAAAAAGTCCCAGCAAATTCGGAACTACTCCCCACATTTACGATATATGGTTCCCAAATAATGGTGCGATACAGTGTCCAAATAAAACTGCAAGGAGGACATGTTGAGTAAATACCTCTGCCCCATCATTAAAGTAGGAGCCTTAACATAGACTTGGACCCCAAATGTGGCATTGGGGGATGTAAGGTTCCAGCCCCCGGTCAGAGCCGGAGGTGCACTCAAAAACGAAACATCACGAGTGACTACACGCAGGGGTGTCACTATAGAGGGTGTAGGTGGCTCTTAGGGGGGCCCATATGAGAAGAGCAATATTATTAACAACCGGTGATAGTTGATAGAAATGTTGCATTTGGGCCACAACCTTTACAACCCGAGGACGACCGTTCTTGGGTTCACGCGGAATACAAAAAAATTTTGAGGGGTTTCCATAATTTGGAATTCATATCTCAGCAGACATGATGAAGTTCTCTTTTAACCTTCCCGAGAGGCCAATTTTCTTATTTTTTTTCGCCTCCTTCTTCCGAGAATCATAACTTTATTATTTTTCCGTCATTACAACGTACTTCTGCCATTGTTTTTTTTGCGGTTCGTTTTTACGCCATTCAGGCTCTCCAGGTCAGTACCGTTACCATGACCCCAAACTTGGTGGGGTCTTATTTTCTCATGCAGCGAGTTGTAGCTTTCACTGGTATCACGTGAAGGTAAAGTCGATGTTTCAATGACTTTTTATCTCATTTTTGGCAAATGTGGGAGAACCAAAAACAGCAATTTGTTTCTTTACGACATTCAAATAATTTTAGATTTTCATAGACCGGACGTTTGTTTATACGGCGGTGCCTAATATGATTATTTTTCAAGGACAGTCTTAATTTCAAAACCCCTAAGGGGAGGACTTAAAAAAAAAAATTGTAATAATAGCAAATAATAGAAATAATAAAAAAGTTTTTAAAACTATGAAACTATTTCAGTTATGCCAAACTGACCTTATAAACTAAGATCACAACCTTTTAGGGGATATAGCCCTTTAAAAATTACACCTCTAGAGGTCTAATCCCTGTCTCTGTTCTGTAGAAACTGAAGTTTAATCAGATATGCTAATTAGGGTGCTTGGCTCCTCATGGGCGGGGCAAAGCGACTCAGCGTATCATTCCATTCACTGGTTTTGTATAACCCCGCCTCCCTCACCAGTGCTGGCTTGCCTGAGCTTTTTGTGCAGACAGTGCTCATTCCAGGCAAGCCAGCTCTGCCAATCACCAGGGAGGGAGGCGGGGATATGTAAATCCAGCACCGCCCCCAGGGAGCGCCAAGCTGACTATTTCTGATTAAAACTTCAGTTTCTGCAAACGGAGACCATTAAAGGTGCAATTTCTGTCCCCTACAAGGCTGTGTGCTTAGTTTGTACAGTAATTTGAGCTGATAGACTCCGTTTACACTTTATTTTATATTTTTTAAAACTTTTTTAAATCACAGTTTTTCTTTTCTTTTTAGTTTGATCACTGCAATATTTCAGTATATATCGAATTGTAAGGATTACCGATGAGCCCCCTCCATACACACCCACCCAATGTTTTTATTTCCGTAGTCAGTATAGGGACGGCTGATAACAGGCAGCTGAGATCACAAATACTGGATCCAGCCCCCTCCAGTCGTGCAGCCCCCCCCATACCCGGGCGAGATGCCTCGGACACAAGGCGGAGGAGCAGGCGTAACATTTACATATGAAAAGGATTTGATGGCAAATTCATTTGTTTTCTGGGAGCTGTGGTGTGAGTGACAGTCCCAGAGGACAGGTTTCACAAGTACTAATCTAGGTCATGTTGTAGCAGATCTGCTTTGTGCGTCTCATTCTGGGCGAGCTAATCCTGGGGTCAGGGAGAAGTCAGCGGGTTCACCGCTCTGCCCAATGTGCCAACCTAAGAGACGCTCACCTAGATAAAAAAAAAAAGGAGGGCATTAGCATTGAGCGTGACGGCAGTTGCAAAAACCGGTTGTGCAGGGTTAATTTAAAGGGCAACTCCCCCTTTTTTTATTTTATTTTTTTTTCAAATCAGTTATTTTGATTTATGTCATCAGTCTGCCGGGGCGGCAACTTAACGGAATTAAAGGGATAGTCCGATCACAGTAAAGTTATTATCTATCTAAAGGATAGTAGATAACTTGTGGTGTCTCACTGCTCGTTTCTCCCAGTGATTCCATCAAAATGGAACTGCTCATTTTATTGTCCTAAGATACCAAGTATAGCGCTGACTACATAGGCTAAATTTTGGTACAAATTTGGACAACCCCTTTAAAAAGGTGAAAGATCCTGGCTGCGGCCACTAGAGGGAGCTCACTGCATACAGTGTTATTATAGAGGTGAATGCATGAGCAGTAAACTGTGATCTCCTGAGCTCCCTCTAGTGGTGGCTGTGGGTAACGAAGCATTAATCATTTCACTATATGTCTATGTATGGGGTTTTGGAGCAACGTATCAGAAAAACTGATAGAATAAGATCTGACATGCACTGATTGTCTCCCTGGATCCCAATCTTAAAGGGATACTCGACCAAGGAACAAATAAAGAAATAAATAAATTATGTACTTTTGAGCCTTTTGCAATTGACAGTCATAGAAATTGAGACGATCTATCACAAGGTCATTTTCTCCCTCCTCTGGAGCCCAGCAGAGGTGAGGCTTAAAGTTACACCTTGTAAACAGGCGTTGGCTGCTATTATTGTGGGTGGGTCTAGCCCAGCGGAGGAGGCGGAGCTTAGTGTTACATCTTGTAAACAGGCGCCGACTGCTATCATCGTGGGTGGGTCTACGGCACAAAAAAAAAATTGGGATAGCACCAATTTTACAAAATGTCTCCCAATTCCAACCCAATTTATATCAACATAGAACTTAAAGAAACAATGCAAAAAAAAAAAAGAAGTGGGGTGGGGATTGGGGTGTGACCAATAAATTAGAAAAAAAAAATAATAATAATTGCTGTATCCTACATCTCCAGCACGAGGTATAACATAACTACGAGGGTGGGAACCATGCAGCGACGTCATGAAGCATCCTGACCTAGAGTAGTGCACACAACTGGTAGGGAAAATAAGGGGTATACTGGCTCCACCTGCAGGCCACAAGCAGTACTACAATAAAAACAAACAAATGGCTGTTACATTCGAGTGCAGGCTTCTAATTTCCTCTAATGTGAAATAGGCCCAGAAGAGAGAATTAGAAATTCAGGAATACTGTCTGACAACTTGGGTGTGAACTATAACAGCTGCAGTCCTGGTTGTCACCCAGCTAGCTAATAATATACTGCGCAGTGTCTTGTGAGTGCATGTGAGCTGGTGTCTGCCGCTCTACTGTCTCTCAGGGAATGGAAAACAGATTTGTGCTTCATGTATCAACAAGACGAGCACGTGACCAAACACTGGACGCTTTAATGAAATCCGCTGACGTAGCCGGAGCACAGCTGATCAATGCTGGCTCCAACAGGAGAAAGGAAGAGGAAGACGAGGCAGGCACCGACAGGCAGCTTCTCGTAATCCGGCCAACGACACCATTTCTGAAAGATCAGGCTACTACTACTATACTAGTTTAGATTATTAGAGTCTATTATCTGGAAGCTGTGCTCTGTCTCCTCCCTGCTCAATAACTACTATATATGACACTGAGCATGCCCACATCAGATCCATATAACGTCATGAGCATGCCCACATCAGATCCATATAACGTCATGAGCATGCCCACATCAGATCCATATAATGCCATGAGCATGCCCACATCAGATCTATATAATGTCATGAGCATGTCCACATCAGATCCATATAATGTCATGAGCATGTCCACATCAGATCCATATAATGTCATGAGCATGCCCACATCAGATCCATATAATATCATGAGCATGTTCACATCAGATCCATATAATGTCATGAGCATGCCCACATCAGATCTATAGTATATAACGTCATGAGCATGCCCACATCAGATCCATATAATATCATGAGCATGCCCACATCAGATCTGTAGCGCCCCCACTGCCGCAGGGCCGAGGGGTACCCGGTACCTGGCCTCTGAGTCTCTGCGCTGGGATTGTCACGGTGGCTAGACCCGGTCCGTGACCCTGCTGAGGGGCGCCCAAATAATAGGTGTGGATGGTGGTGGTAGTGCGGTGCAGTGCCGGTCGCAGTAAATAACGAGGACACCAGGTTGCAGTCTCTTTACCTCTTTACTGAAGGCTTCAGGGTCCTCAGTCCGGAATACGGTTAACCGGGCTGCGTAAGTCCGGCCGGTCCGATGGCACCTCCAGGGTTCCCTTTGCAGGTGGAAATCTGTGCCTACCTTCTAGCGCTTGTGTGTTGTGGTCCTCCCCTGCTGTGCTTACGGGATAGTCCCCCACAACTGTTGTGTCTGTTTCTCGTGTTCCCTCACAACTGTATTTTGATGTTCTTCTTCGTCCCCCAGATGATATGGCTAGGACGCACCCGTATGACGGGTAGGCTCGGAGCTCTTCCTGGACCCTAGTGTCGCCCTTCTCCTAGTGTGCCCCCCATGTCTTCATAGGTGATTGGCGTGAGACAGCCCGCCTATAGCTGACTGTCCTGCCGTAGGTTTGAAGTATTGCTTGGAGCCTGATACTTCCTCGGCGTTCCGGCCACCGGCTACGCGCCTCAGTAGGATGTTGCTTCGTCTTACAGCACGACTCCTACTGGTATTCTCCTTCTTGCTTTGATCCCGTTTCTCACTCAGCACAATGAACCTCGCTTCTTATCCTTTCTTAGGGTACCGCCGCGATCAAGTGCAGGCGCGGTCCCGTAACGTTCTCTCTGGTTGCTAGGCCTCTGTCAGGATCCCACCCCTGACAGGGACCCCTCTGAATCTTCCCCCTACAACACCGTCTGCCACAAGGTGTTGCCTGGTTCCAACCCAGTCAGCTTTCTGATCTAACTTCCTATCTAACCCCCAGTTTTACCAGACTGTGAGGAGTGGCCTAATACATAGTGCCCTTAGCTCCCCCTGGAGGCCAGACTGTGAAATGTATTGGTGTCTGTGATACCTGGTCAGATGAACTCCTTCAGTGCCATCAGACGTACCACAGCCCCCCTTAGCGGCGAAGCTCCAGTACTGCAACGACCAGGACTCTGGGGCGCTGCAGATCCATATAACGTCATGAGCATGCCCACATCAGATCTATAAAACGTCATGAGCATGTCCACATCAGCTCTATATAATGTCATAAGCATGCTCGATGAATTATTTTCTGACCTTGTCATTGGCAATGGGGCAGATATGTAGCCCAGATTCTCTTCTACCTCTCTGCACAGCGACTACAGCACGTATTACAGAGCATGCCCACAACAGTTCCATAGAGAATGCAGTGAGCATGCTATGACATGCATTTCACCACTTTATCATTTTCCAAGAAACATTCAGCTCCCGAGAGCCGAAGAAAATAATCAGCGGCTTTACTGAATAATCCACAAAAAATACGAACAAGACACAAAGTGTAGATATGCTCCGAATTTGGAATCAATTATGATCCTTCTTCATGGCGTGAAGAGAGTGCTCAACTATGCATGTTACCACTTCATCATTGGCAAAGGCTAAGAGGAAAAATATCAGCTCCTCCCCCTCCAGCCTGCACAGAGACGACTGCACATGACACTGAGCATGCCCACAACTACTGCCCATGAACATGGAATGTAGTGAGCATGCTCAGTTATATTATGATTATTCTATTGACAGAGGGTCAAAGACATAACTCTGATCCTCTTCTACCTCTCTACAGAGACTACGGCACATGATACAGAGCATGCTCACAACAATACTAGATGAGGATGCAGCAGGCATGCCCCTCTGTGCAGGGGTCTAGAACAAGAGATTCCTGCACATAACACTGAGCATGACCACAGCAGTTCCATGTGAGAATGTAGTGAGCGGCTCAGCTATTCATTTCTTCACTTTATAGTTGTGAAAGGCTGAAGAAGATAACTTCACTCCTCCTCCTGTGCTGACAGGGACTACTGCACATCGCACAGAGCATGCCCACTACAGAGCATAGAGTAGGGTACCGTTATGCAGCGCCCCAGAGTCCTGGTCGTTGCAGTACTGTGGCTCCGCCACTAAGGGGAGCCATGGTACGTCTGATGGCACTGAAGGAGTTCATCTGACCAGGTGTCGCAGACACCAATATATTTCACCGTCGGGCCACCAGGGGGAGCTAAGGGTTCTATTCATTAGGCCACTCCTCACATACTGGTAAAACTGGGGGTCAGGCAGGAAGTTAGAGAGAAAGCCGACTGGATGGGAACCAGGCAACACCTTGTGGCAGAGGGTGTTGCAGGGGAAGATTCGGTAGGGTCCCTGTCAGGGGTGGGATCCTGACAGAGTCTTGGCAACTTGAGCGAACGTAACGGGGCCGTGCCTGCTCAGCATAGCGGCGGTGCCCAAGGAGGGATTGGAAGCGAGATAGATTGTGCTGAGTGAGAAACGAGATCAAAGCAAGAAGGAGAATACCAGTAGGAGTCGTGCTGTAAGGCTAGTTTCACACTAGCGTTAACTGCAATACGTCGCAAATGCGTCGTTTTTGCGAAACGCCGCATCCAGCAAAAGTTTTTGCTGGATACGTTGTTTCGTCATAGAGTAACATTAGCGACGCATTTGCGACGCATTTGCGACGCATTTCAAAACGGTGAATGCGTTTGGCGGCGTTTGGGCGTATGGTAGCGGTCCATCGGGAGAAAAAAACGTTACATGTAACGTTTTTTGCTCCCGACGGTCCGCTTTTTCCGACCGCGCATGCGCAGTCGGAACTCCGCCCCCACCTCCCCGCACTTCCCCGCACATCACAATGGGGCAGCGGATGCGTGGGAAATATGCATCCGCTGCCCCCGTTGTGCGGCGGAGAACACACTAGCGTCGGGAACGTCGGCCCGACGCGCAGCGACGGGTTGTTCCCGACGCTAGTGTGAAAGTAGCCTAAGACCGAGGCAACATCCTACTGAGGCGCATAACCGGCGGCCGGAACGCCGAGGGAGTATTACAATATTCAGCTTCAAGCAATACTCTAAACCAACGGCAGGACAGTCAGTCAAAGGCGGGCTGTCTCATCTAAATCACCTATGCAGTCTTGGGGGGCAACTTGTGGAGAGGGGCGACTCTAGGGTCCCGGAAGAGCTCCGAGCCTACCCGTCATACGGGTGCTGTCCTAACCGTAACATCAGGGAGGGACGGAGGATTAGCAGAACATCATCTAATCGAGTTGTGAGGGAACTTAAGAAACAGACACAACAGCTGTGGGGACTTTCCGTAAGCACAGCAGGGAAGGACCGCAACACATAGCGCTAGAAGGAAGGCACAGATTTCCACCTGTTAAGAGAACTCTGGAGGTGCCATTGGACCGGCCGGACTTGCGAAGCCTGGTTATCCGGAATCCGGACTGAGAACCCAGAGATCTTCAGTAAAGAGGTAAAGAGACTGCAACCTGGTGTCCTCGTTATTTACTGCACCGCACCACCACCATCCACACCTATCATTTACTGTACGCCCCTTCAGCAGGGTCACGGACCGGGCCTAGCCACCGTGACAACCCCAGAGCAGAGACTCAGAGGCCCGGTACCGGGTACCCCTCGGCCCTGCGGCAGTGGGGGCGCTACATTTTTGGCGTCACGAACAGGATCTACTTAAGCCTGAAGAATCAGGTCATGTGTGCCTTGGAACTGTGATTTATTGTGCTTGGATTGTACTTTATTACAAGGACTGTGCTGCGCCATTTACCGCCAAAATCCGCCGCCATTACAGCGCTGAGGAGAGCGCAGGAGAAGAAGAGGGGCGTGGAGTGGGCGTAGACAAGCTGAAGAGCGCGAAAGACAATGGCCGCCCAGTCTAAATATTTCTGCACTGTGAGGACGTGTCCGTCAGCAGCGGAGATCCGCCTCCTGATCCTCAATGGAGGGCGGAGACCGAGAAAACGACACCGCCCACGAAGGAGAGAGCGGGAAAAAGACCAGGAAGCGACCCACGTGGAGGACGCCATGGCCAGCAGCTCTGAACCCGAAGGTGGGGTTGAAGTGGAAGTCTCCCCCAACTACCCGGATGAGCACAGCAGCCCGTTCTCCGTGGACAGCACCGAACTCCTGCGGGTCAAGATGGAGAGCTTGCTCGACCAGCTCCTTCAGCTGAATGTGAAGGCCCAGGCTCCGCACCAGGCGGCACCGGACAGCAGTCTTCCAGCATCGGATCCGATACTGCTGCCGAGGTCCTCGCTGACACCGCCAGAGGAATTCGCCGCGGAGGAGGAGCCTGCATCGGCTGGTGAGTCCGCCGACCCTGTCCCGCCGGCCGAGGGCTTGCTAGTAGGCCCCGTTGCAGCACCCCCTCTCCCCGGGGCCCATAGACTCCAGCGCCTGTTGCCATGGGAGGAGCCCACGGGTATGGAACACCGCCTGAAGGCCCCACTTCGACCCACTGCTCTGCTGTGTGAAGTCCGTGCAGAGCGCACAGTGTGCCGCTGGGTGAACCCAGGATCCAACCTTATGGGGTTCCCCGGGGTGAAGACCCAGGAGGGAGAGATGGTACAGGCCCTAAGCTGGGAGGAATACCAGATCCAGCTAGAGCAGCAATGGGAGGAGAACCAGAAAGAATACCAGGCCGGGCTAGAGGCCTACCACCAGAAAGATCTGGCAGTCAAGGATCGGGCCCGCAAGGACCCCACCGCTCACCAGGCCCCGCGCAGGCAGGGCACCATCGTCACCTTCAGGCTCCGCGGAGGTTGGGGCTTCATCAAAGAACCGGGCCTGTATGCGGAAGTGTTTGTTAATCGAAGGGATGTTGAATCTCACTTGCGGGAGGGTCACCCGGACCGGGACCTCCACCCAGGGGATGAAGTCACCTACACCCGGCACTTTGGGGAGAAGGGATGGTTTGCTTTGAATGTCCACAAGAAAAAGCTGATGGAACCCCCGACTAAGGTGCCGGAGAAGATATCTCCTGTAGCTAAGGTGCCCCCTTGTGGTCGGCCCACGACCACCACTGAGACCACCATGGTCACCCCAACGGGCACGATCGTGAAGACCACGACTTGCCGCGTCGTGACCTCAACCGCAGTCGTGGCCACGCAGGTGCCTCCTCAGGTGACCCTCGTGTCTACTGCTCCAGCACTGAAGACAGTGGGTACACAAACCCCCAGATGGGACAGTGCTCCACCTTACGCAGTAACACGCGGCGGGCAATATCCAAAGGGGTTGCCTCCGCCGGTGCTGCCCCCTGATTGGTTTAAGTAAATATCAGAACGCTTTACTAATGTAAATAGTTACTGTTCTACTGTTTTGCTGCTAAACCCGTCCAGGGTTAACTCTTAAAGGGATCCCTTTGTTGACCCGGGATCCCTATTGCTCTTTGGTTATTTTCTATCTTTTCTATGTTATCAAGAACTGCCGCAATCATGAACAGTGCATGATACAAACTTTTTGTAAATAGTTTGCACCTTCTTAAAGGTGCTCCCTACTGGTTTTACTTAAAGAAAGACTCTTTGTGAAGATACCGCACTGGAGCCTTTGCTGAGTATGGACTGGTAGCTTGAGAAGACGTGCTACCTCATAAAGACTTGGTCCCTTCTTAAAGGGGACATCCACTTGTTGCATTTAAAGAATGGTATTGCTTTAAGACTGAGAGATAGCAATAATGTCTTAAAAGAGAAAGTGATGATGATGCTTACTTGAAAGAGAGTAATAATGTAGGCATGAAGAAGTTAGATGTAGAAAACTAGTCTATTGTAAAGAAAGTGTTTAATAATGTGTTACAACCAGAGGACAGAAAGTGAACCCGTAGGGGTTAGTGGTGAGTCCTCCTAGGAGCCATATAGAGATGGCTCAGTGCTCTTAAACTGAAAGTATGTTATGTTCTATACTATGTATAGTAGTTGAAAAGACAGAAGGCTCGGGCTGAAAGGAGCGGTCCTGTAAGAAAGGAGAGGCAGTAGGTCTGGTGCCGTTAGGACAGGTGTCATATTCTCAATGGCAAGAGAACATAGCATCAGCATATATAGGAACTAGCTCTTGGAAGATGGGAACTGAGCTGACCATGAACTAAACCTAACACACAACTAGCAGTGGCCGGGTAGCATGCCTACGTTGATTCTAGATGCCCAGCACCAGCCGGAGGACTAAATAATGCTAGCAGAGGGAAATATTAGTCCTAGCTCACCTCTAGAGAAATACCCCGAAAGGAGACAGAGGCCCCCCACATGTATTGGCGGTGAATCAAGATGAAATAACAAACGTAGTATGAAAATAGGTTTAGCAAATTTGAGGTCCACTTACTACATAGCAGAAGACAGAAAGGGCACTTTCATGGTCAGCTGAAAACCCTATCAAAACACCATCCAGAAATTACTTTAAAACTCTGGCATTAACTCATAACACCAGAGTGGCAATTCCTGTTCACAAGAGCTTTCCAGACACAGTAATGAAACTACAGCTGTGAACTGGAACAAAAATGCAAAAACAAACATGGACAAAAGTCCAACTTATCTAGTAGTTGTCTAGGAGCAGGAACAAGCACAGAGAGGCTTCTGATAACATTGTTGACCGGCAAGCAACTAACAGAGCAGCAAGGTTATATAGCGACTCCCACATCTTGATGGGAACAGGTGAACAGAGAAGATGAAAACACCAGTTCAATTCCACCAGTAGCCACCGGGGGAGCCCAGAATCCAAATTCACAACAGTACCCCCCCCTCAAGGAGGGGGCACCGAACCCTCACCAGAACCACCAGGGCGATCAGGATGGGCCCTATGAAAGGCACGAACCAGATCAGAGGCATGAACATCAGATGCATTCACCCAAGAATTATCCTCCTGGCCGTATCCCTTCCACTTGACCAGATACTGGAGTCTCCGTCTGGAAACACGAGAGTCTAAGATTTTCTCCACAACGTACTCCAACTCACCCTCAACCAACACCGGAGCAGGAGGCTCAACGGAAGGCACAACCGGTACCTCATACCTGCGCAATAATGACCGATGAAAAACGTTATGAATAGAAAAGGATGCAGGGAGGTCCAAACGGAAGGAAACAGGGTTAAGAATCTCCAATATCTTATACGGGCCGATGAACCGAGGCTTAAACTTAGGAGAAGAGACCCTCATAGGGACAAAACGAGAAGACAACCACACCAAATCCCCAACACAAAGCCGAGGACCAACACGACGGTGGCGGTTGGCAAAAAGCTGAGTCTTCTCCTGGGACAACCTCAAATTGTCCACCACCTGCCCCCAGATCTGATGCAATCTCTCCACCACAGCATCCACTCCAGGACAATCCGAAGATTCCACCTGACCAGAGGAAAATCGAGGATGAAACCCCGAATTACAGAAAAACGGGGACACCAAAGTGGCAGAGCTGGCCCGATTATTGAGAGCGAACTCTGCCAATGGCAAAAAAGCAACCCAATCATCCTGGTCAGCAGACACAAAACACCTCAGATATGTCTCCAGGGTCTGATTAGTCCGCTCGGTCTGGCCATTCGTCTGAGGATGGAAAGCGGACGAAAAAGACAAATCTATGCCCATCCTAGCACAGAATGCCCGCCAAAATCTAGACACGAATTGGGTCCCTCTGTCAGAAATGATATTCTCAGGAATACCATGCAAACGAACAACATTTTGAAAAAACAGAGGAACCAACTCGGAAGAAGAAGGCAACTTGGGCAGAGGAACCAAATGGACCATCTTAGAGAAACGGTCACACACCACCCAGATGACAGACATCTTCTGAGAAACAGGCAGATCTGAAATAAAATCCATCGAGATGTGCGTCCAAGGCCTCTTAGGAATAGGCAAGGGCAACAATAATCCACTAGCCCGAGAGCAACAAGGCTTGGCCCGAGCACAAACGTCACAAGACTGCACAAAGCCTCGCACATCTCGTGACAGGGAAGGCCACCAGAAGGACCTTGCCACTAAATCCCTGGTACCAAAAATGCCAGGATGACCTGCCAACGCAGAAGAATGAATCTCAGAGATGACTCTACTGGTCCAATCATCAGGAACAAACAGTTTATCAGGTGGGCAACGATCCGGTCTATCCGCCTGAAACTCCTGCAAGGCCCGCCGCAGATCTGGAGAAACGGCTGACAATACCACTCCATCCTTAAGGATACCTGTGGGCTCAGAGTTACCAGGCGAGTCAGGCTCAAAACTCCTAGAAAGGGCATCCGCCTTAACATTCTTAGAACCCGGTAGGTATGACACCACAAAATTAAACCGAGAGAAAAATAATGACCAGCGCGCCTGTCTAGGATTCAGGCGCCTGGCGGTCTCAAGATAAATCAAGTTTTTGTGGTCAGTCAATACCACCACCTGATGTCTGGCCCCCTCAAGCCAATGGCGCCACTCCTCAAAAGCCCACTTCATGGCCAAAAGCTCCCGATTCCCAACATCATAATTCCGCTCAGCGGGCGAAAATTTACGGGAAAAGAAGGCACAAGGCCTCATCACGGAGCAGTCAGAACTTTTCTGCGACAACACTGCCCCAGCTCCGATCTCAGAAGCGTCGACCTCAACCTGAAAAGGTAGAGCAACATCAGGCTGACGCAACACAGGGGCAGAGGAAAAACGGCGCTTAAGCTCCCGAAAGGCCTCCACAGCGTCAGGGGACCAATCAGCAACATCAGCACCCTTCTTAGTCAAATCGGTCAATGGCTTAGCAATATCCGAAAAACCAGCAATAAATCGACGATAAAAGTTAGCAAAGCCCAAAAATTTCTGAAGACTCTTAAGAGAAGAGGGCTGCGTCCAATCACAAATAGCTTGAACCTTGACAGGATCCATTTCAATGGAAGAGGGAGAAAAAAATATATCCCAAAAAGGAAATCCTCTGTACCCCAAAAACACACTTAGAACCCTTCACACACAAAGAATCAGACCGCAAAACCTGGAAAACCCTCCTGACTTGCTGGACATGAGAGTCCCAGTCATCCGAAAAAATCAGAATATCATCCAGATACACAATCATAAATTTATCCAAATAATCGCGAAAAATATCATGCATAAAGGACTGGAAAACTGACGGAGCATTTGAAAGACCAAAAGGCATCACTAAATACTCAAAGTGGCCCTCGGGCGTATTAAATGCGGTTTTCCACTCATCCCCCTGCCTGATTCGCACCAAATTATACGCCCCACGAAGGTCAATCTTAGAGAACCACTTGGCCCCCTTTATGCGAGCAAACAAATCAGTCAGCAACGGCAATGGGTATTGATATTTTACAGTGATTTTATTCAAAAGTCGATAATCGATACATGGTCTCAAAGAGCCGTCTTTTTTTGACACAAGGAAAAAACCGGCTCCTAAGGGAGATGACGATGGACGAATATGTCCCTTTTCCAAGGACTCCTTTATATATTCTCGCATAGCAGCATGTTCAGGCACAGACAGATTAAATAAACGACCCTTTGGGTATTTACTACCCGGAATTAAATCTATGGCACAATCGCACTCTCGGTGCGGAGGTAATGAACCAAGCTTGGATTCTTCAAAGACGTCACGATAGTCAGACAGGAACTCAGGAATTTCAGAGGGAATAGATGATGAAATGGAAACCACAGGTACATCCCCATGAGCCCCCTTACATCCCCAGCTCAACACAGACATAGCTCTCCAGTCGAGGACTGGGTTGTGAGATTGCAGCCAAGGCAATCCTAGCACCAAATCATCATGTAGATTATACAGCACCAGAAAGCGAATAATCTCCTGGTGATCCGGATTAATACGCATAGTTACTTGTGTCCAGTATTGTGGTTTATTATTAGCCAATGGGGTGGAGTCAATCCCCTTCAGAGGAATAAGAGTCTCCAAAGGCTCTAAATCATACCCACAGCGTTTGGCAAAGGACCAATCCATAAGACTCAAAGCGGCGCCAGAGTCGACATAGGCGTCTGTGGTAATAGATGACAAAGAGCAAATCAGGGTCACAGATAGAATAAACTTAGACGGTAAGGTGCAAATGGAAACAGATTTATCAAGCTTTTTAGTGCGCTTAGAGCATGCTGATATAACATGAGTAGAATCACCACAATAGAAACACAACCCATTTTTCCGTCTAAAATTCTGCCGCTCGCTTCGGGACAGAATTCTATCACACTGCATACTCTCTGGCGACTTCTCAGTGGACACCGCCAGATGGTGCACTGGTTTGCGCTCCCGCAAACGCCTATCGATCTGAATAGCCATTGTCATGGACTCATTCAGACCCGCAGGCACAGGGAACCCCACCATAACATCCTTAATGGCATCAGAGAGACCCTCTCTGAAAGTCGCCGCCAGGGCGCACTCATTCCACTGAGTAAGCACAGACCATTTACGGAATCTTTGACAGTAAATTTCCGCTTCATCTTGCCCCTGAGATAGGGACATCAAAGTTTTTTCTGCCTGAAGCTCCAAATGAGGTTCGTCATAAAGCAACCCCAAGGCCAGAAAAAACGCATCCACATTGAGCAACGCAGGATCCCCTGGTGTCAATGAAAAAGCCCAGTCTTGAGGGTCGCCCCGGAGCAAGGAAATCACAATCCTGACCTGCTGTGCAGGGTCTCCGGCAGAGCGAAATTTCAGGGACAAAAATAATTTGCAATTATTTCGAAAATTCTGAAACCCAGATCTATTCCCCGAGAAAAATTCCGGCAAAGGAATTCTCGGCTCAGATATAGGTGCATGACAAACAAAGTCTTGCAAATTTTGTACCTTCGTGGCGAGATTATTCAAACCTGCAGTTACACTCTGAAGATCCATTACAAACAGGTGGACACAGAGCCATTCAAAGATTAGAAGGAGAAAAAAAAAAAAAAAAAAAATTCTCAGCAGACTTCTTATTTCTCTCCTTTCTCAGCCAAGGATTTTAACCCTTTAGTGGGCCGGTCAAACTGTCATATTCTCAATGGCAAGAGAACATAGCATCAGCATATATAGGAACTAGCTCTTGGAAGATGGGAACTGAGCTGACCATGAACTAAACCTAACACACAACTAGCAGTGGCCGGGTAGCATGCCTACGTTGATTCTAGATGCCCAGCACCAGCCGGAGGACTAAATAATGCTAGCAGAGGGAAATATTAGTCCTAGCTCACCTCTAGAGAAATACCCCGAAAGGAGACAGAGGCCCCCCACATGTATTGGCGGTGAATCAAGATGAAATAACAAACGTAGTATGAAAATAGGTTTAGCAAATTTGAGGTCCACTTACTACATAGCAGAAGACAGAAAGGGCACTTTCATGGTCAGCTGAAAACCCTATCAAAACACCATCCAGAAATTACTTTAAAACTCTGGCATTAACTCATAACACCAGAGTGGCAATTCCTGTTCACAAGAGCTTTCCAGACACAGTAACGAAACTACAGCTGTGAACTGGAACAAAAATGCAAAAACAAACATGGACAAAAGTCCAACTTATCTAGTAGTTGTCTAGGAGCAGGAACAAGCACAGAGAGGCTTCTGATAACATTGTTGACCGGCAAGCAACTAACAGAGCAGCAAGGTTATATAGCGACTCCCACATCTTGATGGGAACAGGTGAACAGAGAAGATGAAAACACCAGTTCAATTCCACCAGTAGCCACCGGGGGAGCCCAGAATCCAAATTCACAACAGACAGGCGGTCCTGCAGATATAACGAAGGAGAATGTAGCACAGTTGCTCAAGCCTTATAATGTGTTATAAGAAGGTCTTTAGTGGATTCAGAGTGTACGTCCTTAAAGGCGATGTTAAATTATTGTTCAAGAATTTGCACTAAGTAGAATACCCGGTTGGGTAACAGGAGTTGTTTATAGCCTGTAATTTATAATATTTAACCATGTTTGTAACGTTCAAGTGTCCTCACCTCCCATAAAGGGAAGCTCTGTTCAAGTATACTTATCGTTATCGCACTCAACAAAATTGTATGTCTTTTTGCTAACCTGTATTGTTGTTTTCTTCCCAGTCCCGGAGTACTGGATTTAACCGGGGAGGAGTGCAGCGCCCCAGAGTCCTGGTCGTTGCAGTACTGTGGCTCCGCCACTAAGGGGAGCCATGGTACGTCTGATGGCACTGAAGGAGTTCATCTGACCAGGTATTGCAGACACCAATATATTTCACAGTCGGGCCACCAGGGGGAGCTAAGGGTTCTATTCATTAGGCCACTCCTCACATACTGGTAAAACTGGGGGTCAGGCAGGAAGTTAGAGAGAAAGCCGACTGGATGGGAACCAGGCAACACCTTGTGGCAGAGGGTGTTGCAGGGGAAGATTCGGTAGGGTCCCTGTCAGGGGTGGGATCCTGACAGAGACTTGGCAACTTGAGCGAACGTAACGGGGCCGTGCCTGCTCAGCATAGCGGCGGTGCCCAAGGAGGGATTGGAAGCGAGATAGATTGTGCTGAGTGAGAAACGAGATCAAAGCAAGAAGGAGAATACCAGTAGGAGTCGTGCTGTAAGACCGAGGCAACATCCTACTGAGGCGCATAACTGGCGGCCGGAACGCCGAGGGAGTATTACAATATTCAGCTTCAAGCAATACTCTAAACCAACGGCAGGACAGTCAGTCAAAGGCGGGCTGTCTCATCTAAATCACCTATGCAGTCTTGGGGGGCAACTTGTGGAGAGGGGCGACTCTAGGGTCCCGGAAGAGCTCCGAGCCTACCCGTCATACGGGTGCCGTCCTAACCGTAACATCAGGGAGGGACGGAGGATTAGCAGAACATCATCTAATCGAGTTGTGAGGGAACTTAAGAAACAGACACAACAGCTGTGGGGACTTTCCGTAAGCACAGCAGGGAAGGACCGCAACACATAGCGCTAGAAGGAAGGCACAGATTTCCACCTGTTAAGAGAATTCTGGAGGTGCCATTGGACCGGCCGGACTTGCGAAGCCTGGTTATCCGGACTCCGGACTGAGGACCCAGAGATCTTCAGTAAAGAGGTAAAGAGACTGCAACCTGGTGTCCTTGTTATTTACTGCACCGCACCACCACCATCCACACCTATCATTTACTGTACGCCCCTTCAGCAGGGTCACGGACTGGGCCTAGCCACCGTGACAACCCCAGAGCAGAGACTCAGAGGCCCGGTACCGGGTACCCCTCGGCCCTGCGGCAGTGGGGGCGCTACAGTTACACTAAACGACTTACCAACGATCACGACCAGCGATGCGATCGTTGGTAAGTCGTTGTGTGGTCGCTGGGGAGCTGTCACACAGACAGCTCTCTCCAGCGACCAACGATCAGGGGAACGACTTCGGCATCGTTGAAACTGTCTTCAACGATGCTGAAGTCCCCCTGCAGCACCCGGTAACCAGGGTAAACATCGGGTTACTAAGTGCAGGGCCGCGCTTAGTAACCCGATATTTACCCTGGTTACCATTGTAAAAGTAAAAAAAAAAAAAACACTACATACTCACCTTCTGATGTCTGTCACGTCCCCCGCCGGCGGCTTCCCTGCACTGAATGTGTCAGCGCCGGCCGGCTGTAAAGCAGAGCACAGCGGTGACGTCACCGCTGCTGCCGGCGCTGACACATTCAGTGCAGGAAGCTCTGAGCACCAGCGCGTAACCCTGTGGACGCCGGGGGATGTGACAGACATCAAAAGGTGAGTATGTAGTGTTTTTTTTTTTACTTTCACAATGGTAACCAGGGTAAATATCGGGTTACTAAGCGCGGCCCTGCGCTTAGTAACCCAATATTTACCCTGGTTACAAATGAACACATCGCTGGGTCGGCGTCACACACACCGATCCAGCGATGACAGCGGGTGATCAAGCGACGAAATAAAGTTCTGGACTTCTAGCTCCGACCAGCGATATCACAGCGGGTCCAGATCGCTGCTGTGTGTCAAACACAACGAGATCGCTATCCAGGACGCTGCAACGTCACGGATCGTCGTCGTTCTCGCTGCAAAGTCGCTTAGTGTGACGGTACCTTAAAGATAGATCCGGCGGAACGAGACGACCTCAATAAACATATGGAGCGCCCCCACTGCCGCAGGGCCGAGGGGTATCCGGTACCGGCCCTCTCTGTCTCAGTTCTGGGGTTGTCACGGTGGCTGGGCCCGGTCCGTGACCCTGCTGAGGGGCATCCAGTGAAAGTTGAGGATGTGATGATGTAGTGGTGCGGTGCAGGTCGCAGTAAATAACGAGGACACCAGGTTGCAGTCTCTTTACCTCTTTACTGAAGGCTTCAGGATACTCAGTCCGGAATACGGTTAACCAGGCTGCGTGAGTCCGGCCGGTCCGATGGCACCTCCAGAGTTCCCTTTGCAGGTGGAAATCTGTGCCTACCTTCTAGCGCTTGTGTGTTGTGGTCCTCCCCTGCTGTGCTTACGGGATAGTCCCCACAACTGTTGTGTCTGTTTCTGAAGTTCCCTCACAACTCGATTTTGATGTTCTTCTTCGTCCCCCCAGATGATATGGCTAGGACGAACCCGTATGACGGGTAGGCTCGGAGCTCTTCCTGGACCCTAGTGTCGCCCCTCTCCCACTGTTGCCCCCTATGTCTGCTTAGGTGATTTAGGTGAGACAGCCTGCCTATAACTGACTGTCCTGCCGTAGGTTTGAAGTAAGGCCTTGAGCTCAATACTTCCTCGGCGTTCCGGCCACCGGCTGCGCGCCTCAGTAGGATGTTGCCTCGGTCTTACAGCACGACTCCTACTGGTGTTTCTCCTTGTTGCGTTGATCTCGTTTCTCACTCAGCACAATAAACCTCGCTTCTTGTCCTTTCTTGGGGTACCGCCGCAATGAAGTGCGGGCGCGGTCCCGTAACGTTCTTTCCTGTTCGCTAGGCCTCTGTCAGGATCCCACCCCTGACAGGGACCCCCCTGAATCTTCCCCTGCAACACCCTCTGCCACAGGATGTTGCCTGGTTCCAACCCAGTCAGCTTCTCTCTAACTTCCTATCCAACCCCCAGTTTTACCAGACTGTGAGGAGTGGCCTAATACATAGCGCCCTTAGCTCCCCCTGGAGGCCGGAGTGTGAAGTGTATTGGTGTCTGATACCTGGTCAGGTGAACTCCTTCAGTGCCATCAGATGTACCATAGTCCCCCTTAGTGGCGGAGCGTCAGTACTGCAACGACCAGGACTCTGGGGCGCTGCATGTACAAGGAAACTTATAGCGCTAAGTGATACATTGTTTGTAGGATCACCGGGTGACATCACCGCCTGTGACTACAAGGAGCAGCTGAGCTTCGTGCGCTCACGTCTGCCGCCATTAGTGAGGTTCTTTCACTTATTTTCAAGTTACTTTTTGTGACGAAAAATAATCTGTTCATTGAAACTGTCAAGAAGAAGCGGCCGGATATAAAGGATGGCGGCAGCGGTGTCCGAATACAGAGAGACCAGGAAGAATGTTATTATTTCACACTCAGCAGCGCTCTCTTTCTATCCTCTGTTATCTCTCTACCCTCACTTATTTCTCTATCTTCTCGCCTCTTTCTTTTCTCTCTTTCTCTTCCTTCTTTTTTTCTCTTTTCTCTCTCTTCTCTTTCTTTTCTGTCCTCTGTCTTTCTCCTCACTCGACTCACTAACTTCTCTCTTCCCTCTCTTTCTTCTCCTCGTCTTTCTTCTCTCACATCACTCTCTTATGTTGCTTTCTCTCTTTTCTTCTTTCTCGCTCCTCTCTCTGCTCTCTTCTCTCCTCTGCTCTCTCCCCTCTCATCTTTTTTTCTCCTCTCTCTTTTTGATTTCTCTTTACTCTCCTAACTTCTCTCTTTCCTTTCTCCTCTATCTTCTCTCTCATGTGTCTTTCTCTTTTCTCGCTCTTCTCTGCTCACTCTCCTCTCCTCTGCTCTCTTCTCTCCTCTGTTATCTCTCATGTCTCTTTTTTCTCCTCTTTGATTTCTCTTCACTCTCTCCTAACTTCTCTTTCCTTTCTCCTCTATCTTCTCTCTCGTGCCTTTCTCTCTTCTCTCTCTCCTCTGCTCTCTTCTCCTTTCCTCTCTCTCCTCTGCACTCTGTTCTCTCCTCTGCTATCTCTTCTCATGTCTCTTTTTCTCTCTCCTCTCTTATCTTTCCTTTCTCCTCTTTCATGTGTCTTTTTTTCTCTTTTCTCTCTCTTCTCACTCCTCTTTTCTCCCACTTCTGTCTAGTTTACAGGAAGCATTAAACAGCCGGACTCGTGGCCCATTTCCACTTAAAGAACAACTAAGGGAAACCGTCAACAAGCTGCTGTTGACAGATCTGTTATTCTTGCTGTGCGTTTCTAGTAAGCACTTATAGAGTAACGGACTTTTCAGCGTTTTTTTACTACTTTTCAGCCTCTTAATTTGCCTACAGATCCATGTGGGCCCAGATCCGGAGACCCCCACCATTTGCTGAAAAGACCCCTAAGAAGTCTGAAGCTCTGGAGACAGTTTCCTATAACTTCCTTTTATCCCTGTCCTCCGTTCTGTGTGCGTGCTCAATCAGGATCTGTACTCTGCGCACGTCTTGGTGGTCTTTTGAGCAATCGTAGATGGGTGTCTCAGGAACTGTACCCCAACCGGTCTGCAGATAGTTTGAAGGCACGTAAATTATCTAAAATACTGCTCAAAGTTTATTTACTTTTAAGTTTTTGCCAGAAACACACAATAAGAATATGAGATCTGTGAACAGCAGCTTGCTGACGGTTTCCTTTTTGCAAAAAAAAGAAAAAAGCGAAAACAAAACTAAAATAACAGCAAACATTGGAATGAAGACATGATGAAGGGAGAGGGCAAAATCCTGCTGACTGTTGCCCCAAGGTACAACTAATATGCAAGTGTAATTGAGGCCATTTTTGAGACTAAGTGAAGAATTAAAGGGATTTTCATGTTGAATACTCATTTGCCCGGGTATGAGGAAAAATTAGAGCGTCAGTTCTTGTGATCTCTGGAATACTACACTGTGTGCAGAATTATTAGGCAAGTTGTTTTTTGGATCACATAATACTTTTTATACATGTTGTCCTACTCCAAGCTGTTCAGGCTTGAGAGCCAACTACCAATTAAGTAAATCAGGTGATGTGCATCTCTGTAATGAGGAGGGGTGTTGTCTAATGACATCAAAACCTTATATAAGGTGTGCGTAATTATTAGGCAACTTCCTTTCCTTTGGCAAAATGGGTCAGAAGAGAGATTTGACGGCTCTGAAAAGTCCACAATTGTGAGATGTCTTGCAGAGGGATGCAGCAGTCTTGAAATGGCCAAACTTTTGAAGCGCGATCACCGAACAATCAAGCGTTTCATGGCAAATAACCAACAGGGTCGCAAGAAGCGTGTTGGGCAAAAAAGGTGCAAAATAACTGCCCATTAATTGAGGAAAATCAAGCGTGAAGCTGCCAAGATGCCATTTGCCACCAGTTTTGCCATATTTCAGAGCTGCAACGTTACTGGAGTAACAAAATGCACAAGGTGTGCGATACTCAGGGACATGGCCAACGTAAGGAAGGCTGAAAAACGACCACCTGTGACCAAGAAACATAAGATAAAACGTCAAGACTGGGCCAAGAAATATCTTAAGACTGACTTTTCAAAGGTTTTATGGACTGATGAAATGAGAGTGACTCTTGATGGGCCGGATGGATGGGCCAGAGGCTGGATCAGTAAAGGGCAGAGAGCTCCACTCCGACTCAGACGCCAGCAAGGTGGAGGTGGGGTACTGGTATGGGCTGGTATCATCAAAGATGAACTTGTGGGACCTTTTCGGGTTGAGGATGGAGTGAAGCTCAAGTCCCAGACCTACTGCCAGTTTCTGGAAGACAACTTCTTCAAGCAGTGGTACAGGAAGAAGTCGGTATCGTTCAAGAAAAACATGATTTTCCTGCAGGACAATGCTCCATCACATGCCTCCAACTACTCCACAGCGTGGCTGGCCAGTAAAGGTCTCAAAGAAGAAAAGATAATGACATGGCCCCCTTGTTCTCCTGATCTGAACCCCATAGAGAACCTGTGGTCCCTCATAAAATGTGAGATCTACAGGGAGGGAAAACAGTCCACCTCTCGGAGCAGTGTCTGGGAGGCTGTGGTGGCCGCTGCACCGTAAACAGATCAAGCAACTGACAGAATCTATGGATGGAGGCTGCCGAGTGTCATCATAAAGAAAGGCGGCTATATTGGGCACTCATTTTTTGGGGTTTTGTTTTTGCATGTCAGAAATGTTTATTTCTAAATTTTGTGCAGTTATATTGGTTTACCTGGTGAAAATAAACAAGTGAGATGGGAATATATTTGGTTTTTATTACCGTAAGTTGCCTAATAATTCTGCACAGTAATAGTTACCTGCACAAACAGATATCCTCCTAAGATAGCCAAATCTAAAAAAAAAAAAAACACTCCAACTTCCAAAAATATTAAGCTTTGATATTTATGAGTCTCTTGGGTTGATTGAGAACATAGTTGTTGATCAATAATAAAAAGAATTCTCTAAAATACAACTTGTCTAATAATTCTGCACGCAGTGTATGTATAATCATGCAGCAAAAAAATAAGGGGGGGGGGATGTTTGACGACCGCTCCTGGTCTCCGCCATGCATGGTCACTTTTTATCTGTAGAGAACGTGATGGATTTCTCAAAAAAAATACTAAGAGCCGAGGTCGATACGAAATAGGCATATTGGTGACAACGGCACGAAAATCAAATAAATAAATAGATAAATCAGTCGCCTCTCAGCAGGGGGCGGCATCCTCCTCACCCTCCCCAAAATAAAAGTTTTCTTTTTTTTTTTTTTTTTCTTCTTTTCCTGTAGGTTCTTCTCACTTCGGTTTCCATGGCAGCTGAATGCAGACTCCAGAGGCGCCGCAAAACTGATTCTAAGCAGCGAGGCTGCTCAGAAATGGAGAACGGCTAGGAAGGAGACATGAGAAAGGAATCAGGCGAGGAAAAGGGCGACGGGGGGAGGGAGGCAGCGAGGATGTGCCGCCACCGCAGCCGCGCAGGAAAAGAAACGAGTCGAGAGGGGTAGATCGTCCTCACTCATCTTCCAAATACTCGTTTTTTTATTTATTTTTTCACCTTCCATCACATTGATAAACGATAATAAAAAAAATTTTGTCGCCCCTTTAAGTGTCCGATAAATGCTTAAAAAAATGACAAAAAAAAATCCTGATGGGAAGAACAGGGGGAGATAAGAGGCGTAATTTCACGTCCTGTAACGCCGCGCTCCATTATAATTCAATGCACAGTACAGACGAGAATAAAATCAATGTTTACTCTGCAGCGCTCATTTCATCAAGATTCCTTCATTTCTGATTTTTTTTTTTTCATTTTTTCTTTCTTTTAGGTCTTAAATTTTTTTTTTTGCAATTTTTGAAAATTGGAGGAGAATATCTGGGGTCCCTTAGGATTAATCAAGAGTTGTGATATCATATAGGAGGGTCAGCCATTTATGACTCATTTTACGGAAAGCCACTGACAATTTTTCTTGCAGCTATCTCCCTAAGGGACATAGATTTTCCACCTTTTGGAGTCCTTTTTTTCCCCCTTACTTAAATGTACGTAATTCAGGGCAAATATAATTTTTCCAATTTGGTTGCATTAAAAATTTTGCACCATTTTCCTTCTGTAACTTTCGTCCATTGCCGGCTGCAGAATGAGTTAACTGAGAATCCACCAGTCAGCTCCATATGTCAGAAAGTCAGAAAGTTTGTATCTCTGTTATCCATCTTTTTCTGAGCTCCTCTCAGCTGATTAATGACCACAAGACACATAAGAGCTGAATGTGCAGAGGAACAAGGAGCCTGTAAAAGCCAAAACAGTGCAACATTTTTAATGAAACCCAATGGCAAAAATGGCTTTAATCCCCAAGTACATACATTTAAGTAAAAAAAATGTGGACAACCTTTAGAGAAACTGAACCTGGAGAAATCTGAGGCGATCAGTTGGTTGATGAGCTGCAAATAGTGACTGCTGCTTTAAGCACCAGACCTAAGAGACCATTTCTAAGAGGGTTACTTGGAAATTAAATAAAAAAAAAATTAAAAATATATTGAAATGTAATATAAAAAATGGCCCTCCCACTCCCCAAAATACTCTTCAAAATGTTTTTTGTTTTAACTACTTCCTCCACCCAATCCCTTTTTAGACTCATCCATAATGACAAGTCCTTCAAGGGGACAACCCGCCTCGTTAGCGGGTCACCTTGTGACATCACTATAGCACCACATCGCCCTGCAGCTGAACATCATGTAGGGGTGTAAAAAAATACAAAGGGGAACCTGAACTTTTGTAGCGGGTGCAGGATAAACAATTTGAAGAGTAAGTATACCTCCTCAACATCTTACTGCTGTGACATCCAGCAGAGCTATCCAAGACCTCCTCACCACCTAACTGCTGTGACATCCAGCAGAGCCATCCAAGACCTCCTCACCACCTAACTGCGGTGACATCCAGCAGAGCTATCCAAGACCTCCTCAACATCTTACTGCTGTGACATCCAGCAGAGCCATCCAAGACCTCCTCACCACCTAACTGCTGTGACATCCAGCAGAGTCATCCAAGACCTCCTCACCACCTAACTGCTGTGACATCCAGCAGAGTCATCCAAGACCTCCTCACCACCTAACTGCTGTGACATCCAGCAGAGTCATCCAAGACCTCCTCACCACCTTACTGCTGTGACATCCAGCAGAGCCATCCAAGACCTCCTCACCACCTAACTGCTGTGACATCCAGCAGAGCCATACAAGACCTCCTCACCACCTTACTGCTGTGACATCCAGCAGAGCCATCCAAGACCTCCTCACCACTTAACTGCTGTGAAATCCAGCAGAGCCATCCAAGACCTCCTCATCCCCTAACTGCTGTGACATCCAGCAGAGCAATCCAAGACCTCCTCATCACCTAACTGCTGTGACATACTGTAGCTTATCAAATACAAGCCGACACTGCCATAAGGTCCAAACTTAAAGAATGCTGGAGGTCTACTTGGACGGTTCGGCCTGAGCAGGTCCCATTAACTTCAACAGAACCGAGCTACAATAAAATGCCTAAAACATAAGAAGGAGGAGCCTGCAACAATCCTGTGCAACACTGAAAGCAAGTCTGTTCTATAGCAGATAGGCCAGAAAATTTGATAGGTTTGCATCCAGCAAACCCCAGATTTTTGGGCCATGGCTGCACTATAGAATAGATATAGTGTTCTTCAGAGCAGTAATTAACACGGATCATCCCCTCTGTATAATGAGTATAATGGTATTCTAAAGATAGCAAGCTAACTACATTTTTACCCTATTTGGTAGATCCTTTTCTAATGGTCAAATCACTTTGCAAATGGTATTTTAATAGCACTGAAAATTAGTCTTCGATTTAAACCCCCCACCCCCAATTTACCGGCACGTTCCTATCAGCCTTGATAATTGCACTGCCACAAGGAGGGTAATTAACCGGGGAGGAATGAAATGCAGTTCTGAAAAAATCGACTATGACGACTATGCTTAAAGGGGACCCTCAAATTTTGGACCACTAACGTGGCATTATACAGCGCTATCTAAATTAGCCTATGTCAAAACTGGGCGTCATCAGGCTCATGCTCATCTTGCTCCGTTGGGCATGTGCCTGATCACGCTGGGATCTTCTCCATATTATTTAAAACCAAAAGGTCCGGTTTTAACATAGACGCATTTTACAAAGTCAAATCTCAGCTATAGACAAATTTCCTTTAGGGAATTTAGACACCAAGCCCTAAGTCAATACTTGTGTATATAAGACTTCTAAGTGATTCTATCGTGAAGGCCATCATCATTCAAAGGGAAATTACCAACTCTCAGAAGTCGTATGTGTTCTTGAGTGTTGAGTAAGGAAACTGATGTGAAGTGTAAATTAAAATTCTAAGCCTCAAATGCAGATATTTGACTAATGGGCAACTACAACTGGTCTCTAAAATCGATTCCACGAATAATACTCTACAATGGATCTCTTAGATCTCCATTATGGATCTCTACATTATGTCACCACAAAAGGTCTTTATAAAAGGACTCTGCAACAGGTCTCCGCCATGGAACTCTACAATGAGTAACTTCCAATAAATCTCTACAATGGGTCACTAATAAAGAGCGGTACAATAGATGTCCAGCTGGTAACATGGGTCATTAGAATATGTCTCTACAAAGAGTCTCAACAATTAATCATTGTAAAGGATTTCAATAGTGTGACTACATAAGGTCTTTACAACTGATCCCTAAAATGTTATCTACACTAAGTCTCTAAAATGGGACTCGACAATAAGTCATAGATTTCTATAATTGGTCTCTTCAATGAATCTCTACATTGGGTCACTATTTAACTACTAACATATGACGATATAATGGGTCTCCATAATTGGGCTCTACAATGGGTCACTACTAAAGGGATCTACAAGTGGTCACTACTAGAGGGTCACTACTAAAGGGCTTTACAATGGGTCACTACTAAAATGACTCTACAGTAAATCAATACCAAAAGGCTCTACAATGGGTCACTACTAAAAGGCTCTACAATGGGTCACTACTAAAAGGCTCTACAATGGGTCACTACTAAAGGGCTCTACAATGGGTCACTGCTAAAGAACTACTAATTGGCTCTATAATAAATCAATACCGAAAGGCTCTACAATGGGTTACTACTAGTGAGGAGCGAGTATACTCGTTGCTCGGGTGGTCGAGTATTTGCAACTGCTCGGAGATTTAGTTTTTGCTGACACAGCTGCATGATTTACGGCTGCTAGCCAGCCTGAGTACATGTGGGGGTTGCCTGGTTGCTAGGTAATCCCCACATGTATTCAAGCTGTCTATCAGCTGTGAATCATGCAGCTGAGGCAACGAATACTAAATCTCCGAGCAGATACAAATACTCGGAGACCACCCGAGCAATGAGTATACTCGCTCATCACTAGTTACTACTAAAGGACTTTACAATGGGTCAATACCAAAGGGCTCTAGAATGGATCACTACAAAAGAATCACTACTAAAGGGCTCTACAATGGGTCACTACTGTATTTAAAGGTGTTAAAATTGGTCACTACTCACTACTAAATCGTGATACAATGGGTCACTACCAAAAAGCTCTACAATGGATCACTACTAAAGGATGATACAATGAGTCACTACTAAAGGGCTTTACAATAGGCTACTACTAAAAAGTCAGTATTAAAGGGTGATACAATGTGTTTCCAGCTCCACAATGGATCAATAATATAGGTCTATACAATAGGTCTCTACAAAGAGTCTCTACAATGGATCTTTTAGAGGGATTTTATCAATGTAACTCTACATTGGATCACTAAATTTGACTTTACAATTTGCCTCCACAATCTACCTCTACAATGGTTGTCTACTACGGTTCTACACAATTGGAGCCTATACTCGGTCAGCACAATGACCAAAGCATATATAGGAGCCCACCAATAAGAGCGTCATCTGGTCTATCATAGGTTTCCTAACACAGAAGCATTAAGGCTCCTGTAATTGGGTTTATCTGGGCAGTTAAATGACCTCTGATTGGCTAGATACAAACCGATCATTTTTTGTTTCCTGGCGGCCAACGAACATTCTACGAGAACAATCATGGAAACGACTGTTTGAGTTCATAGATATAAAGTTAGCGGCAGCACTTGACCTGTTTACATTGGCCGATGGGCTGCAGATGGCAATGATTTTTATGCCGGCATAACAACGATAGCACCTGACCAACGAGCATTTTGCTTGTACGTCGAGTGATTGCTGGTTTGTTTAGATGGGCTGATAGTCAGAGATGAGTGTTCCTACTAATGCTCGTTCCATAATTATTGGTTCGTCTAAATAGGCCACGAGAAACGCACAACCAAAGAGGAAACAGCAAAAGATGACTCCATAGGTATTGTGGTAATTAGCGGGTATGATATCCTTCCAATCCTCTTGGTACACATATAAGTAGATCATTTACATTCTTTCCTAAATTATTTCTTTGGTTACATTCTTATACTTCTGACTGCTTACATGAAATAGTCCTAAAACAAGTCTGTGCAGCATGGAGAGGCAGTCTTATGCACAGCACACCCTACAGAATACAATGCGTGGGGCAGCATGGAGGCTTAGTGCAATCCCAGGAGATTTGGGGTTTGAATCTTCAAGGCAGGGCTGTAGACTCGGAGTCGGAGTCGTGGAGTTGGAGACCATTTTGGTGGAGTCGGAGTCAGTGTCATGGAAATTGAGGAATCGGAGGTTTGGCTTACCGAATCCACAGCCATGGCAGGGCTGTGGAGTCGGAGTCGTGGAGTTGGAGACCATTTTGGTGGAGTCGGTGTCATGGAAATAGAGGAGTCGGAGGTTTGGCTTACCGACTCCAGAGCTCTGCTTCACGGGGGTCTGTATGTTCTTCACATGGGTTGTAAATTGGCATAGGTGGGATAAAGGCATATCGAAATTCTAGACCCCTTTACTGGCAAAAAAAAAAAAAGTAGCCAAAAATGAAAGCATCCAAAAAAAACCCAAAGAATATGAGTTGCATCCCAAATCTCAAGACTGTAATAGAGCTTGTGGGTTTAACACAAAAAAAGACAGTAAACAAAAAAAACCCCATAAACATTAAAAAAAAAATCCAGAAATCTGACCAAGTACGTGACAGAATGGAGTCACGTCAATATAACAGGGCTAAGAATGTAGAGGGAATTCCATGTAGATCTGTGTCAGAGTTCGCTGGTAATAGGTGACGGGGGAGGGGAAAAAGGAAGGCTGAAAAAATGCAGAACCAAGGCGAGGGAATTCTATGAATGACAAATGATAGAGAATAACCTGAGAGGGAATAGATGGGAAGCGTGTGGGTCTGTGACACTGCTCGCTCCTTATTATTATGTGTGGGAGGCTGATGTCTGCTCCACAGATACTGAGCAGATCCCCGTGTAATTGGTCCACGATGATATAAGCACCGAGCGAGGGATCCGTGTCATACAAATACTATATGGAGAAACGTCTTATTCACGGAATTCTGTGTTCTCTTCCCGAACCCTTGTCCCCTCAGTGTATAACATCTGCCCCTCACCCCGTTCGTTGGGCTCTCCGTGCATGTGCTGTGACTGTCACACAGCCGCGACACATGCAGCTGCAGAGCCGAACATCTGATCTAAGAAGCCAGATTCCCTCTGCAGCCATAGGGCTTGCCAAATAAGCAGGGACCAGATCAAATTCGCTCATCTCTAGTCACGACTCTTTTGTTGGGTGTCCCGGGACAATGGGCTCCTTCCCTGTCCCTAACACTAGGGGGAGCCCTAGCTCACCCTTATCCCCGGATTACTTCTGGTGGTGAAGAAGCCGGGGCTACGTACCTTGCCTTAGTTCCTGAATCTGTCCTCCGTCTGTACCCTTCCCCCACTCAGGGAAGAGGGGAGTAGTAGTGTACCGTAATACACTCAGGAGACTTAACAAGGTAATACGAACAGGAGTAACGAAAAATACTAAACATACAAATAAACTCACACATATAACAGAGGTATGCACCAGGGAGTGGAGGATGGGGGTTAAACCAAAGTAGGAGAAGAAACAGAATTATCACACACTCAAAACCTAGCAACAGTCACAGATAAATCCACCAAACGTCGTCTTCTATAATAACCAACAACAACCTCAAGCCATAGAGCAAAAGCTAACTCTGACAATGAGTGCTAGCCAGTGCCCTAATTATAAGGGAGATGGGAGTGGCTAACAGTGAACAGCTGAGAGCCTTAATGCAGGAAAGCTTCCAGGAGCTCTCAACTGAGCAGATTAACCCCTGCACTGCCCAAATAAATTTACACAGTTTAATATGAGGGTGAAGTGCTTCGATTCAGTGCAGGAGTAGGAGAAATCAGACGCTGCGGTCTTCTGGCTCCTCTCTGTCCCGGTAAACCTGTGACATCATGTACCTGGAATTCTCTGTAAAATAGTTATATCAAGATCATTAGTACAATCCAGTTTATTTTTATAATATGGACTGAATCCTTCCTTGTCTACACTGCGAGTCCGGGTTTCCTGTGTCCTCAAGTAATGTGCGGCCATAGAGGGAAACATCTGCAGAGATTAACATCCCATACACTGAGGAACACATTTCACTGGTGTCTAGGGTCACAGTAAGACACCTTGGTCCGTGTAATCCTTGGCTATGTTCACATGTTGCGTTTTTGATGTGTTTTTTTTCAGCATTTTTTTTTTACAAATTAAAAGCTGTTTTTTACAGTATCACCAAAAGCTGTGAGATATCAGAAATATCCTGCACACGCTTGTTGTTTTTTTTCCTAACTGAATTTGAGCACTGCAGCGTGTCAATTCATTCAATATTTTAGCTGCATAAAACTAACTTTGTTAAACATGTGATTTTTCTGCACCATGTGCACAGCTTTTTTTTTTCCCATTGATTTACATTGTACTGTAAATCACAGTGCAGTTCTGCAGCGTTTCTGCAGCAGAAAAATCTGCTGCAGTTCTGCACCAATTCTGCACTAAATCTGCATCGTGTGCACATACCCTTAGTTTCAGAAGTGTTTGTCCTAGTATAATTCTCACTAATATTTAATTTTTGTATATAAATGCACCACACAAGACTCGGGGAGCAATTATTAATTTTTCAATCCAATAGAATTTTTAAATTCAATTTCTTGGTATTTTTACTTTTTTTTCATGCTAAATATAATTGTATGCATATATTTTTAGGTTGAACTGTGTGTGTGTATATATATATGTATATATATATATATATATATATATATATATATATATATATATATATATATATATATATATATATATACACACACACACACACACACAGTGTATATACATACATGGTGACATGTAAAAGTTTGGGCACCCCTGGTCAAAATTTCTGGTATTGAGAACAGGTAATGAAATGATCTCTAAAAGGTCTAATTTTACAAAATGACAAATTTCCTTTGCAAAAAAATATATTTTCATCTTTTACATTTTAAAAAATTATAAAAAGGAAAATACGCAAATGCAAAAGTTTGGTCACCCTGCATGGTTAGTAACCCCTCCTTTTGCAAGTATCACAGCTTGTAAACACTTTTTGTAGCCAGAGAAGAGGCTTTCAATTCTTGTTTGAGGGATTTTAATCCATTCTTCCTTGGATAATTCCTCCAATTTCTGTGAGATTTCTGGGTCGTCTTCCATCCTCTGCTATTTTGAGGACTAGACACAGATTTTCAATGATGTTCAGCTCAGGGGACTGTGAGGGCCATTGTAAAACCTTCAGCTTGCGCCTTTTGAGATCGTCTATTGTGGATTTTGCCGTGTTTAGGATCATTCTATGTTTGTAGAAGCCATCCTCTTCCTCTTTTCAACTTCAGCTTTTTACAGATGGTGTTATGTTTGCATCAAGAATTTGTTGAAATTTAATTGAATCCATTCTTCCCTGTACCCGTGAAATATTCTCTGTGCCATTGGCTGCAACACAACCCCAAAACATGATTAATCCACCCCCATGCTTAATGGTTGGCGAGATATTCTTTTCCTGAAATTCTGTGCCCTTTTTTCCTCCACAAATACATTTGGATCATTGTGGATACAGGACTTGTTTCCAAAATGCATCAGGCTTGTTTAGATATTCTTTTGCCTACTTTTGACGCTGAATTTTATGGTGAGGAGGCAGGAGAGGTTTTCTTCTGATGACTTTTCCATGAAGACCATATTTGTGCAGGTGTCTCAGAACAGTAGAACGATGTATCACAACTCCATAGTTTGCTAAATGTTTCTGAAAGTCTTTTGCAGTCAAGCGGGGGGTTCTGATATGCCTTTCTAGCAATACTATGAGCAGCTCTCACTGAAATGTTGCTTGGTCTTCCAAGACCTTATATTGACCTCTACTGTTCCTGTTAATTTCAATTCCTTAATTAAATTATGAACTGAGGAAAGGGCAACTTGAAAACACTTTGCTATCTTCTTATAGCCTTTTCCTGCTTTGTGGGCCTCCACTATTTTCATTTTCAGAGTGCTAGTTAGCTGCTGAGAAGAATCCATTTCTGCTGTTTTTGGCACAAGGTTAGACGAGGCTGGGATTTTATAAAGCTGGGAAATTCACATTGCATGTCCTTTCCTAACATTTTTTAAAACGTAACAGATATAAAAAAAAACAAACAAAAAAAAAAAACATTAACTGTTCACAATAGCATTAATTTTGACCAGGGGTGCCCAAACTATTACACGTCACTGTATAGCTGCAAAGAAAGAAATTAATACAAATAATATGAAAAACAATGTCAAGTAGAGGCATAAAAGGGGTCAATCAAGTAGTGATCAAAGACCTGCATTCGATTGGTGATTTTTCCATAGTCACTGAAGGGAAGTCATTATCTGCAAAACACATTCTCTTTACAATATAAAAAAAATGAAAGAAAAATGACAAAAAATCTTTTCATCCGCCACACAACACCCGACCCATTCATCAGCTCACAAAACAATTCTAAAAAAAATCCACCTTTTCTGAATTGAGCAAGTCCTTCAGGCATTCAGCGAATGAACAGGAATGAGTCAGAAAGTGTTAGCCGTAAATGTCATATTTATGCGCCGCTTCCATCCTAAAGGAAAAAAAAATCTCTATATAAAAAGAACCAGCTGACCTATATTTGTGATGTCACTTTAAGCCATGAGTGGGAGCCAATAAGACGACAGATGTCATGAAGAATAAGGCAGAACATGGCTTACGTCTCGCGTACAACAATGTGTACTCACGGCGCATCTAGGCTTACATTTCCCACAAAAAGCAACAAACAGAAATGTATAAAAAAAAAAACAAAACAATATATCAAAAACGCACTAAAAACATATAAAACACATAAAAAATGATTTTGGGGGAATGTGCATTAGGCCGGAGTCACACTAAATGTATGAAAAATCGGTCCGAGTGTCCCAGCCGAGAGTCGCACGAGTGTCATGCGAGTACAATCCGATTTGTCACACCTAGCTTCCCATTTACATCCGAATGCAGTGCGATTTCAACATGAGGTTTTAGATAAGGAGTTGCACTGTGTCATTTACACATCGTATTCATCAAAAACACACGTATCCACAGCTGTGCTCAAAAGTTTACATACCCCGGCAGAATTTTTGCTTTCTTGGCCTTTTTTTCAGAGATTATGAATGATAACACCAAACTTTTTCTCCACTCATGGTTAGTGGTTGGATGAAGCCATTTATTGTCAAACTACTGTGTTTTCTCTTCTTAAATCATAATGACAACCCAAAACATCGAAATGACCCTGATCAAAAGTTCACAAACCCTGGTGATTTTGGCCTGATAACATGCACAGAAGTGGACACAAATGAGAATGGCTGCTAAAGGTAACATCCTCACCTGTGGCCTGTTTGCTTGTAATCAGTGTGTGTGTGGAGCGGCCCCCAGACGCAGGGCAGCGGGGTACTCGGTACCGGGTCTCTCAGTTCTGGGGATGTCACGGTGGCCCGACCCAGTCCCTGGCCCTGCTAAGGGGCGCCCAATTAAAGATGTAGGTGACGGTGCAGGTCGCAGTAAATAACGAGGACACAGGGTTGCAGTCTCTTTACCTCTTTACTGAAGACTTCGGCATCCGCAATCCAGAGCACTGCTAACAGGGTTGGCTGAGACCGGCCGGTCCGAAGGCACATCCAGAGTTCCCTTTGCAGGTGGAAATCAGAAGCCTACCTACTAGCGCCTGGGTGTTGTAGTACTTCCCTGCTGAGCACCACGGGATAGTCCTCACAACTGTCGTGTATGTTTCTGTTCTTTCTCTCCGTCCCCCAGATGATATGGATAGGACGCACCCGTATGACGGGGTAGGCCTGGAGCTATTTTATAGGGACCCTAGAGACGCCCCTCTCTCACAATTTGCCTCCGTTGTCTTCATTAGGTTAAAGGTTGGGCAGCCAACTTGGAATTAACTGTCCTGCCGTGTTTCGAAGTAATGCGTAGAGCCAATTACTCACTCGGTGTTCCGGCCTCCGGCTACGCGCCTCAGAAGGAGGCTGCCGATCTTGAGGCACGACTCCTTCTGGTTCTATCTCCTTTGTGCTGTGATCCCGTTTCTCACTTCTCCACAATATACTTAGCTTCGTGTCCTTTCTTAGGAGTCTGCCGCTATAAGACTCAAGCACGGCTCCGTAACGTTCTGTCTGTCCTAGGCCGCTGTCAGGATCCCACCCCTGACAGGTCCTCTCTCGAGCTCTCCCCAGCTACTTTCTCCCTAACTTCCTATCCAACCCCCAGTTTTACCCAAGTGTGAGGAGTGGCCTAGTAGATAGGACCTTTTGCTCCCCCTGGCAGCCGGAGTGTGAAGTGTACTGTGTGTCTGTGATACCTGCAAGGTGAACTCTTTTAGTGCAATCAGACGTACCATCACTCCCCCTGGTGGTAGAGTGACGTTACTGCAACGACCAGACTCTGGGGCGCTGCATGTGCATGAAAGCTGAGAGAGTTTCTGGGATCCAGACAGACTCTAGCATCTTTCATCCAGCCACTGACGTTTCTGGATTGTGAGTCATAGGGAAAGCAAAAGAATTGTCAACAGATCTACAGGAAAAGGTAGTTCAACTGTATAAAACGGGAAAGGGATACAAAAAGATATCCAAGGAATTGATAATGCTAGTCAGCAGCGTTCAATCTGTGACTAACAAATGGAAAATCAGGGGCTCTGTAAAAACAAAACCACGGGTCAGGTAGACCAACAAAAATGTCGTCCACAACTGCCAGGAAAATTGTTCGGGATGCAAAGAAAAACCCACAAATAACATCAGCTGAAATACAGGACTCTCTGAAATCTAGCAGTGTGGCTGTTTCAAGATGCACAAAAAGGAGGCACTTGAAGAAAAGTGGGCTGCATGGTCGAGTCACCAGAAGAAAGCCATTACTGCACATATGCCACAAACTATCTCTCCTACAATACGCAAAACAGCACAGAGACAAGCCTCAAAACTTCTGGAACAAGGTAATTTGGAATGATGAGACCAAAATTGAACTTGGTTACAACCATAAACATTACATTTGGAGAGAAGTCAACAAGGCCTATGATGAAATGAACACCATTCCTACTGTAAAGCACGGAGGTGGATCGCTGATGGTTTGGGGATGTGTGAACTACAAAGGCACAGGGAACTTGGTCAAAGTTGAAGGAAAGATGAATGCAGCACGTTATCAGCAAATACTGGAGACCCAATTGCAATCATCAGCATGGAAGCTGTGTATGGGACGTACTTGCACGTTCCAACATGACAACGATCCAAAACACAAGGCCAAGTTAACCTGTCATTGTCTACAGCAGAACAAAGGGAAGGTTCTGGAGTGGCCATCTTAGTCTCCTGGCTTCAATATCATTGAGCCGCTCTGGGGAGATCTCAAGAGCGCAGTTTATGCTAGACAGCCCAGGAATTTACAGGAACTGGAGGCTTTTTGCCAAGAAGAGTGGGCAGCTTTACCATCTGAGAAAATAAAGAACCTCATCCACAACAACCACAAAAGTCTTCAAGCTGCCATTGATGTTAGAGGGGGCAATACACGGTATTAAGAAATGGGGTATGTGAACTTTTGATCAGGGTCATTTGGATGTTTTGGGTTGTCATCATAATTTAAAAAGAAAAAACACAGTAGTTTGACAATAAATGGCTTCTCCCAACCATAATGGTATTATCATTCATATTCTCTGAGAAAAGGCCAAGAGAGCAAAAATTCTGCAGGGGTATGTAAACTTTTGAGCACAACTGTATATATGGATGGACGGATGTAATAAAAGCTGGCAATTCATGTGCCGCGTACAGAATAGAATAGATAGAATAGATATATACACATAGAATACATAGATATATAGATGTCAGTGACACACACATATATATATACAGTCATGGCCAAAAGTATTGACACCCCTGCAATTCTGTCAGATAATACTCAGTTTCTTCGTGAAAATGATTGCAAACACAAATTCTTTGGTATTATCTTCATTTAATTTGTCTTAGATGAAAAAACACAAAAGAGAATGAAGCAAAAAGCAAAACATTGATCATTTCACACAAAACTCCAAAAATGGTCCAGACAAAAGTATTGGCACCCTCAGCCTAATATTTGGTTGCACAACCTTTAGGAAAAATAACTGCGAACAACCGCTTCCGGTAACCATCAATGAGTTTCTTACAATGCTCTGCTGGAATTTTAGACCATTCTTCTTTGGCAAACTGCTCCAGGTCCCTGATATTTGAAGGGCGCCTTCTCCAAACTGCCATTTTTAGATCTCTCCACAGGTGTTCTATGGGATTCAGGTCTGGACTCATTGCTGGCCACCTTAGAAGTCTCCAGTGCTTTCTCTCAAACCATTTTCTAGTGCTTTTTGAAGTGTGTTTTGGGTCATTGTCCTGCTGGAAGACCCATGACCTCTGAGGGAGACCCAGCTTTCTCACACTGGGCCCTACATTATGCTGCTAAATTTGTTGGTAGTCTTCAGACTTCATAATGCCATGCACTCGGTCAAGCAGTCCAGTGCCAGAGGCAGCAAAGCAACCCCAAAACATCAGGGAACCTCCGCCATGTTCGACCGTAAGGACCGTGTTCTTTTCTTTGAATGCCTCTTTTTTTCTCCTGTAAACTCTATGTTGATGCCTTTGCCCAAAAAGCTCTACTTTTGTCTCATCTGACCAGAGAACATTGTTCCAAAACGTTTTAGGCTTTTTCAGGTAAGTTGTGGCAAACTCCAGCCTGGCTTTTTGATGTCTTGGGGTAAGAAGTGGGGTCTTCCTGGGTCTCCTACCATACAGTCCCTTTTCATTCAGATGCCGACGGATAGTACGGGTTGACACTGTTGTACCCTCGGACTGCAGGGCAGCTTGGACTTGTTTGGATGTTAGTCGAGGTTCTTTATCGAAAATCCGCACAATCTTGCGTTGAAATCTCTTGTCAATTTTTCCGTCCACATCTAGGGAGGTTAGCCACAGTGCCATGGGCTTTACACTTCTTGATGACACTGCGCACGGTAGACACAGGAACATTCAGGTCTTTGGAGATGGACTTGTAGCCTTGAGATTGCTCATGCTTCCTCACAATTTGGTTTCTCAAGTCCTCAGACAGTTCTTTGGTCTTCTTTCTTGTCTCCATGCTCAATGTGGTACACACAAGGACACAGGACAGAGGTTGAGTTAACTTTAATCCATGTCAACTGGCTGCAAGTGTGATTTAGTTATTGCCAACACCTGTTAGGTGCCACAGATAAGTTACAGGTGCTGTTAATTACACATATTAGAGAAGCATCACATGATTTTTTGAACAGTGCCAATACTTTTGTCCACCCCCTTTTTTATGTTTGGTGTGGAATTTTATCCAATTTGGCTTTAGGACAATTCTTTTTGTATTTTTTCATTTAATACAAATTAAATGAAGATAATAATACCAAAGAATTTGTGTTTGCAATCATTTTCAGGAAGAAACTGAGTATTATCTGACAGAATTGCAGGGGTGTCAATACTTTTGGCCATGACTGTATATGTATATATATTACATAGACAGATAGAAGAAAAGCCGGCAATTCAGCAGCCGCATAGTGTAAAATCACTGCAGGAGCCGACAGGATAAAAGAGATGGTTAACTTACAGACAGTAAATACAAGTAGAATAGGTGTATATATATAGATAGATAGATAGATAGATAGATAGATAGATAGATAGATAGATAGATAGATAGATATAGAGAGAGAGAGAGAGAGAGAGAGAGATGTCAGTGACAAATACAATTAGTACAGTGTGTGTGCAGCTTACTGTACATGTATTTAATTAATAAAAGATTATTTTCTGAAAAAAATGGCGTGGGCTCCCGCGTAATTTTCATAACCAGCAGAGGAAAAGCTGATGCCTGGGGGCCAATGTTTATAGCCTAGGAAGGGGGTAATACCCATGGAGCTTCCCAGGGTATTACTATCAGCTCACAACTGTATACTTAGCGTTTACTGGCTATTAAAATGGGGGACCCTAAAAAAATAAAAAAAAGATGATGGGAGGTCCCCCTATAATTAATAACCAGCAAAGGCTATGCAGACAGCTGCAAGCTGATATTAATAGCCTAGGAAGGGGCCATGGATACTGTCCTCCCTCCCCAGGCTAAAAACATCAGCTCTCAGACGCCCCAGAAAAGGCACATCTTTAAGATGTGCCAATTCTGGTGCTTAGCCTCACTCTTCTCACTTGTCCTGTAGTGGTGGCAAGTGGGGCGATAGTTGAGGGGGTTGATGTCACCTTTGTATTGTCAGGTGACATCAAGCCCTGAGGTTAGTAATGAAGAGGCGGCAATAAGATGCCCCATTACTAACCCCATAGTCACATTGTATGAAAATACAGACACCCAGAAAAAAAGTCCTTTAATTGAAAGAATAACAGACTCCTTAAAGCAATCTTAATTTAACCATACTTATGACCTCACCCATTCCCCCAATGCCCTCGTCATCTGCAAAAGAGTTTAAAAAAAAAAAAATATTTCTCACCTATCCGCAGAGATGCTGCTAATCCATTTGTCCCACGATGGGTCTAGCTCCTCTACATCTAGATGGCAGGCTGCATAGTTGCATGATGCGACCATACAGCCTGTCATTCAGCAGAGACATTGAGAATCGGGTGCTCAGTGTCTCCCTGTGAACTCCTATTCCCTGTCTGATGTCTGAAGGCACCGTGAGCGTGAGAAAGTTCTCCAGCTCGCAGCACCGTCGGACAGGTCCTGCGAGTTCACAGCCAACTCACTTCACCTATGTGACGCCAGACTAAAAAAATGTAATAAAAATGTAACACTGAGGTTGTGTTCACGCGTAACGTATGTGCTGAGTTATTTTTCTGCAGGTGTCTTCACAACACGACACAATAACAATCTTCTCTGATTATTGTGTGTTTTCTGGGTTTCTTTTATACATGTTATTTGATGCGTTTTTGGTGCAGATATGAAGCTGGGTTTTTAATGCTTTTTTAATAGTACATAAAAGCATTTCATTCTGCGCTTTAAAATGCAACGGCGTTTTTTTTTTTTCATTTTTTTTTAACCTGCACATAAAAGCCTATAGAAGAAGAAAATGCACCAAAACCACAGAGTACAGCAGTGACTTAAGACACCCAGCAGGCACAGTTTTCATAAAATCACATCCACTTTGCTTGCACATTTAGACCGTGTTCACACGTAGTGTAAATTCTGCGTATTTACGGATGTTTTTTTGACAGAAATTCTGCTGTTTAACTGTCCAAGCAAAGTGGATGTGATTTCATGAAAACGCTAGAGATGCTGCTGAACTCTACGGTTTCGGTGATGTGTTTCCCTCTATGTGGAGCCTTAAAAACACATTAAAAAACTGCAGTTACTTCTTTAAGTGCAGAATCAAAGCTTTTCTGTACTATAAAAAAAAAACAAAAACTTAAAAACGCGGCTTCACATCTGTACCAGAAATGCATCAATTAAGGGGGAAAAAGCCTGAAAACGCAGCAAAGACGCAATAACCAGATTGTTATTGTGTAGTTTGGTGCGAATCCTGCAGAAAACAAAAAACTGTTTTTATGTTACGTGTGAACACGGCCTTATAGACACCAAAAACCCAGATGTCAGACAGTGAAGCTACATAGAGATGAGAAAGTTCTGGCGGCTCTGACTATGAATGAAGGAACAAAAAATAATCCACAGGTCCCAGCTAGAGAGGAGCAGGACGCACAGCTGACATTGGCCAATATGGCCGCCATCACAGCTCCCTCAGAAGTAGCCACTGTCTTTTTTCACAATATGATAGAGGCCATAAAGTTAACAAGGTTCATATTCCCCGAAATAGGCCTTACTTGGTATTCATATGTGAGACAAGGGCGCACGTCCCCAAATAATGTCCCCATATATTAGTACCGTATGTATGCCAAATATCAAATTGGTCTCAATTTTCAGTCATTTTTTTTTTCACTCAGAAGTGTGGTGAAGCTAGGCCCAACCTATATGGTCGACATTATTTCTTCAAGGGGGTTCACCTATTTTGGAAAATGTATGAAGTAAAAAAAAGCAAAGCAGTTGCCCATAGCAACAAATGAAGTCGCCGCTTTCATTTTCCAAAAACTCTTTGAAAAATAAGAGCTGGAATTTCATAGGTTGCTATTGGCAACCGGTTAAATCTAGGTCACTTTATGGCGGATTTGTATTGTTTTACTTCAATTTGGGAAAGAAAAATTAAGGCGGTGTATTATTTCACTAAGGCCGGCGTCACACTGGCGAGTTTTACGGACGTAAGAGCGCAGAAACTACGTCCGTAAAACTCGCATTACATACGGCACAATTATTCTCAATGGGGCTGCTCCTATTAGCCGTATATTACGGTTCAGTATTATACGGCTTTCTACGGCCGTACAAAATCGCAGCATGCTGCGTTTGTCAGCGTATTGCGCAAATAATACGCCAATGAAAGTCTATGGGGGCGAGAAAAATAGGGATTCCACACGGACCTGCAGTGTGACTTGCGAGAAATACGCAGCGGTGTTAGTGAAAAGTCGGTAATTCAATTGCTGGCTTTTTCCTTCTCCTTCACAAACCCGACAGGATATGAGACATGGTTTACATACAGTAAACCATCTCATATCCCCATTTTCTTTGCATATTCCACACTACTAATGTTAGTAGTGTGTGTATGCAAAATTTGGGCGCTGTAGCTGCTAAAATAAAGGGTTAAATGGCGGAAAAAATTGGCGTGGGCTCCCGCGCAATTTTCTCCGCCAGAGTGGTAAAGCCAGTGACTGAGGGCAGATATTAATAGCCAGGAGAGGGTCCATGGTTATTGGCCCCCCTGGCTACAAACATCTGCCCCCAGCCACCCCAGAAAAGGCACATCTGGAAGATGCCCCTATTCTGGCACTTGGCCACTCTCTTCCCACTCCCTGTAGCGGTGGGATATGGGGTAATGAAGGGTTAATGCCACCTTGCTATTGGAAGGTGACATTAAGCCAGATTAATAATGGAGAGGCGTCAATTATGTCACCTATCCATTATTAATCCAATTGTAGGAAAGGGTTAAAAAACACACACACACATGATTAAAAAGGATTTTAATGAAATAAACACAGCGGTTGTTGTAATAATTTATTGTTCTCGCAATCCATTTGCAGACCCTCGCTTGGAAAAATAATAAACGCACAAGATACATACCTTCTGGTGAACCGTCTCGTCCCACGAGGTAATCCATCTGAAGGGGTTAACTAATATTACAGGCAGGAGCCCTGCAAATGCAGCTGTGCTCCGTGCCTGTAATCCCCGGCGAATGAATGAAATGTAGGTCATTGACCTACATTTCCTTCAGTCGCGGTGATGCGCCCCCTGGTGGATGTCCTCATATGACCTGGAGCGTGGGAAAAAGTTCCCAGGCTGCAGTTCATGAGAACATCCAGCAGGGGCGCATCACCGCGACTCAATGTAAGTACAGATCCTGCTTTCCTTTCAGCACCCGGGGATTACAGGCACGAGCGAGTGGTTTATCGCAGCTGTGCCTGTAATATTAGTTAACCCCTTCAGATGGATTACCTCGTGGGACATGATCGGACATCAGAAGGTATGTATCTTGTGCGGTTATTATTTTGCCAAGCGAGGGCCTGCAAATGGATTGCGAGAGCAATAAATTATTACAACAACCGCTGTGTTTATTTCATTAAAATCCTTTTTAATCATGTGTGTGTGTGTGTGTGTTTTAACCCTTTCCTACAATTGGATTAATAATGGATAGGTGACATAATTGACGCCTCTCCATTATTAATCTGGCTTAATGTCACCTTCCAATAGCAAGGTGGCATTAACCCTTCATTACCCCATATCCCACCGCTACAGGGAGTGGGAAGAGAGTGGCCAAGTGCCAGAATAGGCGCATCTTCCAGATGTGCCTTTTCTGGGGTGGCTGGGGGCAGATGTTTTTAGCCAGGGGGGGGGGGGCAATAACCATGGACCCTCTCCTGGCTATTAATATCTGCCCTCAGTCACTGGCTTTACCACTCTGGCGGAGAAAATTGCGCGGGAGCCCACGCCAATTTTTTCCGCGATTTAACCCTTTATTTTAGCAGCTACAGCGCTGAAATTTTGCACATACACACTACTAACATTAGTAGTGTGGAATATGCAAAAAAAAAGGGGATATGAGATGGTTTACTGTATGTAATCATGTCTCATATCCTGTCGGGTTTGTGAAGGAGAAATGCAAAGCCGGCAATTGAATTACCGGCTGTTCACAGATATCGCGCTGAATGAAATATAAATACAGAATATATATATATATGTGTCTCAATGACATATATATATATATATACTGTATATATGTTTTAATGAACATTTGAGCACATAAATCCATTAGATGTCGGTTTTGCAAGCCTGCGCGAAAATCTCGCAGTACGGATGCCATACGGATTACATACGGAGGATGCCATGCGCAAAATACGCTGACACACCCTGACTACGGATCACTATTTTGGGAACATTTCACCGTATTACGGCCGTAAAAAACGGACCGTATTGTCTTACGCCGAGTGTGACGCCGGCCTAAGGCGGCAGATTCGCAAGGGAGAGTCGAGCGGTAATCTATAACAACCAATCAAATTGCTGCTTTTATTTTGCAAGGGAGGGCTGAAAACTAAAAACTGGAATCTGATTAGTTGCTATGGGGTCGTAGCAACCAATCACATTGCGGCTTTCATTTTTCAAGGGATGTCTGAAAAATAAAAGCTGGAATCTGTATGGTTGCCTAAAGCAAATGATAAATTTGTCGCTTTATGGCAACTGTTGCTCGCTTTACAACACTATGGGAAACAAGAAGACAATATATTATTTAATAACGTGTCTGTATAATGGTGATCACCCCATTTTTATCATTTTAATATATACACAAGGTTGTATACAGTCGAGAAAAATATAAGTGGCATGTCCCCCTTTAAATTTCTTACGGCGACCATGTAGTGGGCTATTCGCCACGTTTTACGCATCACCTAGAGTTTTTTTTGCCGTCGGTGGGTCGTTAGTAGCCTTTTTCTCCCAGAGATATCATACCGGTATTTATTATATCAGCAATTTATGTGAGACTTCCGAGCAATCACTTCCTGACCTGGAGGCGAGGTTTAAGCAAGATATACACTTCTCCGTGCGGAGATTGTGCAGCGTGCTGTGCGTCCACATGACCTCTTTAGCGCGCCGCGCTCTCTCGGGCCCGCGAGGCAAAGCTTTCCAATTCACTTAGAATTACTTTGCAGTATCTGATTTAATGGTGTCGCCTCCAGAATACAGGATTCTTCACAGGAATATGTACAAACAAGCGGGGACTGCTCGTAGTGTGCGACACAGGCCTGTACCCAGTGCCTGCAGCCGAGCGACCCCCGATTAGGAGCAGACCTCCGTCATGCCTGCCTCTCACCGCCACAATCCACCTAGGTCGTGCAATTTACACGCCGGAATCCCAGAGATCTATTGGAAGCACTTACATTTACTTCATTTATGATTGAATATACAAACTAGTCAGAATTGTAATTATTTTTGATGATTTATTTAAATATCATTATCTGTATTAAAAAAGAAAAGAGAGACTTGTATCTTTCCCACCGATCACTAGGCCAAATATTACATGGGCCATGTTATTTACATGGAGATTAGCAGCAATAGATTGAATCAGACCCTAGTTGTTAGTATAGAAACATAACCCGGGTTTGCTGTAATCTGGGAATAGGTCATTGTGCAGGAGGAGGAGGCGGCGAGCTGTGACATCACCTATTGTGAATGGTGGATCCTGTGTTATCTACTGTATATAGAGGTGTTACCAGTCATTGTACAGGAGGAGGAGGTGAGCTGTGACATCACCTATTGTGAATGGTGGATCCTGAGTTATCTACTGTATATAGAGGTGTTATCAGTCATTGTACCGGAGGAGGAGGAGGAGGAGGAGGTGAGCTGTGACATCACCTACTGTGAATGATAGATCCTGTTTTATCTACTGTATATAGAGGTGTTATCAGTCATTGCACAGGAGGAGGAGGTGAGCTGTGACATCACCTATTGTGAATGGTGGATCCTGTGTTATCTACTGTATATAGAGGTGTTATCAGTCATTGTACAGGAGGAGGAGGTGAGCTGTGACATCACCTACTGTGAATGGTGGATCCTGTGTTATCTACTGTATATAGAAGTGGTATCAGTCATTGAACAGGAGGAGGAGGAGGTGAGCTGTGACATCACCTATTGTGAATGGTGGATCCTGTTATACTACGGGGCTCTATAGTGTGACCGCTCTTACAGTACAGAGCTCTATAGTGTGACCGCTCTTACAGTACAGAGCTCTATAGTGTGACCGCTCTTACAGTACACAGCTCTATAGTGTGACCGCTCTTACAGTACACAGCTCTATAGTGTGACCGCTCTTACAGTACACAGCTCTATAGTGTGACCGCTCTCACAGTATACAGCTCTATAGTGTGGCCGCTCTTACAGTACAGAGCTCTAAGTGTGACCGCTCTTACGGTACAGAGCTCTATAGTGTGACCGCTCTTACAGTATACAGCTCTATAGTGTGACCGCTCTTACAGTACAGAGCTCTATAGTGTGACCGCTCTTACAGTACAGAGCTCTATAGTGTGACCGCTCTTACGGTACAGAGCTCTAAGTGTGACCGCTCTTACGGTACAGAGCTCTATAGTGTGACCGCTCTTACAGTATACAGCTCTATAGTGTGACCGCTCTTACGGTACAGAGCTCTATAGTGTGACCGCTCTTACAGTACAGAGCTCTATAGTGTGACCTCTCTTACAGTACAGAGCTCTATAGTGTGACCGCTCTTACAGTACAGAGAGCTCTATAGTGTGACCGCTCTTACAGTACAGAGCTCTATAGTGTGACCGCTCTTACAGTACAGAGCTCTATAGTGTGACCGCTCTTACAGTACAGAGCTCTATAGTGTGACCGCTCTTACAGTACAGAGCTCTATAGTGTGACCGCTCTTACAGTACAGAGCTCTATAGTGTGACCGCTCTTACAGTACAGAGCTCTATAGTGTGACCGCTCTTACAGTACAGAGCTCTATAGTGTGACCGCTCTTACAGTACAGAGCTCTATAGTGTGACCGCTCTTACAGTACAGAGCTCTATAGTGTGACCGCTCTTACAGTACAGAGCTCTATAGTGTGACCGCTCTTACAGTACAGAGCTCTATAGTGTGACCGCTCTTACAGTACAGAGCTCTATAGTGTGACCGCCCTTACAGTACAGAGCTCTATAGTGTGACCGCTCTTACAGTACAGAGCTCTATAGTGTGACCGCTCTTACAGTACAGAGCTCTATAGTGTGACCGCTCTTACAGTAGAGCTCTTTAGTGTGACCGCTCTTACAGTACAGAGAGCTCTATAGTGTGACCGCTCTTACAGTACAGAGCTCTATAGTGTGACCGCTCTTACAGTACAGAGCTCTATAGTGTGACCGCTCTTACAGTACAGAGCTCTATAGTGTGACCGCTCTTACAGTACAGAGCTCTATAGTGTGACCGCTCTTACAGTACAGAGCTCTATAGTGTGACCGCTCTTACAGTATACAGCTCTATAGTGTGACCGCTCTTACAGTACAGAGCTCTATAGTGTGACCGCTCTTACAGTATACAGCTCTATAGTGTGACCGCTCTTACAGTACAGAGCTCTATAGTGTGACCGCCCTTACAGTACAGAGCTCTATAGTGTGACCGCTCTTACAGTACAGAGCTCTATAGTGTGACCGCTCTTACAGTACAGAGCTCTATAGTGTGACCGCTCTTATAGTACAGAGCTCTATAGTGTGACCGCTCTTACAGTACAGAGAGCTCTATAGTGTGACCGCTCTTATAGTACAGAGCTCTATAGTGTGACCGCTCTTACAGTACAGAGCTCTATAGTGTGACCGCCCTTACAGTACAGAGCTCTATAGTGTGACCGCTCTTACAGTACAGAGCTCTATAGTGTGACCGCCCTTACAGTACAGAGCTCTATAGTGTGACCGCTCTTACAGTACAGAGCTCTATAGTGTGACCGCTCTTACAGTACAGAGCTCTATAGTGTGACCGCCCTTACAGTACAGAGCTCTATAGTGTGACCGCTCTTACAGTACACAGCTCTATAGTGTGACCGCCCTTACAGTACACAGCTCTATAGTGTGACCGCCCTTACAGTACACAGCTCTATAGTGTGACCTCTCTTACAGTACAGAGCTCTATAGTGTGACCGCTCTTACAGTACACAGCTCTATAGTGTGACCGCCCTTACAGTACACAGCTCTATAGTGTGACCGCTCTTACGGTACAGAGCTCTATAGTGTGACCGCTCTTACAGTACAGAGCTCTATAGTGTGACCGCTCTTACAGTACACAGCTCTATAGTGTGACCGCCCTTACAGTACAGAGAGCTCTATAGTGTGACCCCTCTTACAGTACAGAGCTCTATAGTGTGACCGCTCTTACAGTACAGAGCTCTATAGTGTGACCGCCCTTACAGTACAGAGCTCTATAGTGTGACCGCTCTTACAGTACAGAGCTCTATAGTGTGACCGCTCTTACAGTACAGAGCTCTATAGTGTGACCGCTCTTACAGTACAGAGCTCTATAGTGTGACCGCCCTTACAGTACAGAGCTCTATAGTGTGACCGCTCTTACAGTACACAGCTCTATAGTGTGACCGCCCTTACAGTACACAGCTCTATAGTGTGACCGCTCTTACAGTACACAGCTCTATAGTGTGACCGCTCTTACAGTACAGAGCTCTATAGTGTGACCGCTCTTACAGTATACAGCTCTATAGTGTGACCGCTCTTACAGTACAGAGCTCTATAGTGTGACCGCTCTTACAGTACAGAGCTCTATAGTGTGACCGCTCTTACAGTACAGAGCTCTATAGTGTGACCGCTCTTACAGTACAGAGCTCTATAGTGTGACCGCTCTTACAGTACAGAGCTCTATAGTGTGACCGCTCTTACAGTACACAGCTCTATAGTGTGACCGCTCTTACAGTTGAGGGGGGAACTGAGCCAATTTTATATTTACACAAATGTAAACAGGGAGATAAATTCTCATCTGGTGATTACTTGTACAATTATAGAAGTGTTTTATAAGCAGGTTAATCATCGTCACTCTGGGCCCGGGCTGTAACCTGCCACTTGCCTGACTGGACCAGTTCGGCTACATTGGTTTATTATTATTTTTTAATTAGATTATATATATATATATATGACCTATATGACCAGCAGCAAAGGGAAGTATCACACTAAGAAAGCAGGCAGGAATCTGGCGACTACCACAGTGTAAGCTGTAATGGCAGCCATATTGGTTGTCACTCAGCTTTACTCTATGCTGCCAAATCCGCTTTATTGCACAGTGATACACAACAACCACGTCTATTTTACTCTCAAAACATCCCATTCAGGACTGTAGGAAGGATTAGTGATGACCCTGAGGAGGGGGGAAAGAAGGATGTTATAGTTGCTTCTATAGTTTGTCAATGAAAACCTGGTTGACTGTGATTAATGAGGAGAAGGTGGTGTGGTCAGATGAGACAAAAATTGACCCAATACTGCCACAGTGTGCCCACATGATACTGCCATAGTGAGCCCACATAATACTGCCATAGTGTGCCCACATTATACTGCCATAGTGTGCCCACATTATACTGCCATAGTGAGCCCACATTATACTGCCATAGTGAGCCCACATAATACTGCCATAGTGAGCCCACATAATACTGCCATAGTGTGCCCACATAATACTGCCATAGTGAGCCCACATAATACTGCCATAGTGAGGCCATATAATACTGCCATAACATACCTACGTACAGTAGTACCACACAGTGGCTACATAATAAAGCCATAGTGTACACTTAATAGTACTGTAAATTGCCCACACAGTACGTTAACTTAATAATGCCATAAAGTTCCCAATACCGCCATATAGTGCTCAATATACACTGCTCTACATAATGGCTTATATGGTGTCGGGGGCACGTTTTAATGTTTGGGGGCCATAATCGGTCGTTGCCCCTTCAGGCCATTGTAAATACAGCAAGAATATGACGGGTTAAAAATAAGCAAAAAGTGACAGCAGGAAATTCAGGAAAACCGCTGCCCGTATTTTACATTCTGATTTGGAACCAGAAATTGGCAGGAATGCCCGGCTGCTGGCACAGTGCGCTGCCAAGTCAGAAGGGGGCAAGACGGATCCTCTCAGGCCAACATCAGCAGAGATCTCCGCAGCCAAAGAGTCTTCTGCTGGAGGCGACCGGCACACAGAAGCCCCATCCTGCTGGCTGGTGTCTACGGGCAGGTTAAAGGGTCCCTCTAAATGAGCCCTGGCACAGAGGACGACACCGCCTGTCCGCTCCAATACTGGGAGGACATCATTCTCTGTGCGCTGAACGCAGCTCTCCTGCTGCAAGTCATTAGTGAGGAGATGAACATAGCAATCTGGCGTTTACCACTTGGGGGAGAGCGGTGGAAAATACAAAAGCAAATGAACTGACATTTTTTGGTACAGAAAGGATAATTTGGCTCATGGTGGTGTAAGGTAGGAGGATCACCATCACATGTATTTAACGAAGCAATGCTCCTTCATAAGTGTCCTATTCTAGTTGTATTACACTCCAGAGCTGCACTCACTATTCTGCTGGTGCAGTCACTGTGTACATACATTACATTACTGATCCTGAGTTACCTCCTGTATTATACCCCAGAGCTGCACTCACTATTCTGCTGGTGCAGTCACTGTGTACATACATTACATTACTGATCCTGAGTTACATCCTGTATTATACCCCAGAGCTGCACTCACTATTCTGCTGGTGCAGTCACTGTGTACATACATTACATTACTGATCCTGAGTTACCTCCTGTATTATACCCCAGAGCTGCACTCACTATTCTGCTGGTACAGTCACTGTGTACATACATTACATTACTGATCCTGAGTTACCTCCTGTATTATACCCCAGAGCTGCACTCACTATTCTGCTGGTACAGTCACTGTGTACATACATTACATTACTGATCCTGAGTTACCTCCTGTATTATACTCCAGAGCTGCACTCACTATTCTGCTGGTACAGTCACTGTGTACATACATTACATTACTGATCCTGAGTTACCTCCTGTATTATACCCCAGAGCTGCACTCACTGTTCTGCTGGTGCAGTCACTGTGTACATACATTACATTACTGATCCTGAGTTACATCCTGTATTATCCTCCAGAGCTGCACTCACTATTCTGCTGGTGCAGTCACTGTGTACATACATTACATTACTGATCCTGAGTTAGGCCGGTTTCACACGTCAGTGGCTCCGGTACGTGAGGTGACAGTTTCCTCACGTACCGGAGACACTGACACACGTAGACCCATAAAAATCAATGCATCTGTGCAGATGTCATTGATTTTTTGCGGACCGTGTCTCCGTGTGCCAAACACGGAGACATGTCAGTGTTCGTGGGAGCGCACGTTTTACACGGACCCAATAGAGTCAATGGGTCCGCGTAAAACACGGACCTCACACGGACATTCTCCGTCTGGGGTCCGTGTGCGTGCAGGAGACAGCGCTACAGTAAGCGCTGTCCCCCCCACATGGTGCTGAAGCCGGTATTCATATCTTCCCTGTAGCAGCGTTTGCTGCAGAGAAAATATGAAGAATAGTGTTAAAAATAAAGATCCATGTGTCCGCCGCCCCCCCACCCCCTGTGCGCCCCCCCCCCGCTGGTCAGAAAATACTTACCCGCTCCCTCCTTCCTGGTCTGGCCGCGCCTCCTACTGTATGCGGTCACGTGGGGCCGATCATTTACAATCATGAATAGTCGGCTCCGCCCCTATGGGAGGTGGAGCCACATATTCATGACTGTAAATGATCGGGCCCACGTGACCGCATGCAGGAGAAGCCGCGGCCAGACCAGGAAGGAGCGACAGCCGACGGGGGACCCGGGTAAGTATTTTCTGACCAGCGGGGGGGCGCACAGGGGGTGGGGGGGCGGCGGACACATAGATCTTTATTTTAAACACTATTCTTCATATTTTCTCTACAGCAAACGTTGCTGCAGGGAAGATATGAATCGCAGCTTCAGCACCATGCAGAGTGGGTACCACACGCTCCGTGTGGTACCCACTCGCCATACGGGCGGCACACGTGTGCCGCACGTATGGCCTCCGTGAGTTCCCAGGCACACGGACACGGATAACTCCGGTACCGATTTATTCCGGTACCGGAATTATCTGGACGTGTGGGACAGCCCTTACACCCTGTATTATACTCCAGAGCTGCACTCACTATTCTGCTGGTGCAGTCACTGTGTACATACATTACATTACTGATCCTGAGTTACATCCTGTATTATACTCCAGAGCTGCACTCACTATTCTGCTGGTGCAGTCACTGTGTACATACATTACATTACTGATCCTGAGTTACATCCTGTATTATACTCCAGAGCTGCACTCACTATTCTGCTGGTACAGTCACTGTGTACATACATTACATTACTGATCCTGAGTTACATCCTGTATTATACCCCAGAGCTGCACTCACTATTCTGCTGGTGCCGTCACTGTGTACATACATTACATTACTGATCCTGAGTTACATCCTGTATTATACCCCAGAGCTGCACTCACTATTCTGCTGGTGCAGTCACTGTGTACATACATTACATTACTGATCCTGAGTTACATCCTGTATTATACCCCAGAGCTGCACTCACTATTCTGCTGGTGCAGTCACTGTGTACATACATTACATTACTGATCCTGAGTTACATCCTGTATTATACCCCAGAGCTGCACTCACTATTCTGCTGGTGCAGTCACTGTGTACATACATTACATTACTGATCCTGAGTTACATCCTGTATTATACCCCAGAGCTGCACTCACTATTCTGCTGGTGCAGTCACTGTGTACATACATTACATTACTGATCCTGAGTTACATCCTGTATTATACTCCAGAGCTGCACTCACTATTCTGCTGGTGCAGTCACTGTGTACATACATTACATTACTGATCCTGAGTTACATCCTGTATTATACCCCAGAGCTGCACTCACTATTCTGCTGGTGCAGTCACTGTGTACATACATTACATTACTGATCCTGAGTTACATCCTGTATTATACCCCAGAGCTGCACTCACTATTCTGCTGGTGCAGTCACTGTGTACATACATTACATTACTGATCCTGAGTTACATCCTGTATTATACTCCAGAGCTGCACTCACTATTCTGCTGGTGCAGTCACTGTGTACATACATTACAGATCCTGAGTTACATCCTGTATTATACCCCAGAGCTGCACTCACTATTCTGCTGGTGCAGTCACTGTGTACAGACATTACATTACTGATCCTGAGTTACATCCTGTATTATACCCCAGAGCTGCACTCACTATTCTGCTGGTGCAGTCACCGTGTACATACATTACATTACTGATCCTGTGTTACATCCTGTATTATACCCCAGAGCTGCACTCACTATTCTGCTGGTGCAGTCACTGTGTACATACATTACATTACTGATCCTGAGTTACATCCTGTATTATACCCCAGAGCTGCACTCACTATTCTGCTGGTGCAGTCACTGTGTACAGACATTACATTACTGATCCTGAGTTACATCCTGTATTATACTCCAGAGCTGCACTCACTATTCTGCTGGTGCAGTCACTGTGTACATACATTACATTACTGATCCTGAGTTACATCCTGTATTATACCCCAGAGCTGCACTCACTATTCTGCTGGTGCAGTCACTGTGTACATACATTACATTACTGATCCTGAGTTACATCCTGTATTATACTCCAGAGCTGCACTCACTATTCTGCTGGTGCAGTCACTGTGTACATACATTACATTACTGATCCTGAGTTACCTCCTGTATTATACCCCAGAGCTGCACTCACTATTCTGCTGGTGCAGTCACTGTGTACATACATTACATTACTGATCCTGAGTTACCTCCTGTATTATACCCCAGAGCTGCACTCACTATTCTGCTGGTGCAGTCACTGTACAGTATATACGGATTCTCACACATTCCGCCGCGGCCCTCTCTTCCGGCCGTGCGGTGATTTCTGGTGACGGTGGAGAGGCCCCTCCACTCTCTCGTGAACATAAAACAAATAATTACAGCGGGGAGTCTCGATAATGAGAGGTTAAGTGATGTGGAGATGCTTTAATTAGAAAACTGACTGGGACAAATCAGAGGGAAAGAGATGACTGTAAGTGAGACCAGTGGTAGCTCCTCCAGCTCCTTATAAATAAAGTTTATTGAATTGAACGGCTCCTGGGCCCGATGTGACGGTGATTATTTCCGGTCCTGGAGACCATATAACAGACAGGACGGATGACATGAGGTGCAGGGCGGACGAGTCAATAAGCTGTGCTAGAAAATCACATTTTATTAATTCATTTTATATATTTATTTAATCAGCGAGTACAAAAAATGATAAATAGATATGTCACTGTGGCCGGGGTATAATACGGGCGCTGTGGCCGGGGTATAATATGGGCGCTGTGGCCGGGGTATAATATGTTCACTGTGGCCGGGGTATAATATGGGCGCTGTGGCCGGGGTATAATACGGGCGCTGTGGCCGGGGTATAATACGGGCGCTGTGGCCGGGTATAATATGTTCACTGTGGCCGGGGTATAATACGGGCGCTGTGGCCGGGGTATAATATGTTCACTGTGGCCGGGGTATAATACGGGCGCTGTGGCCGGGGTATAATACGGGCGCTGTGGCCGGGGTATAATATGGGCGCTGTGGCCGGGGTATAATACGGGCGCTGTGGCCGGGGTATAATATGGGCGCTGTGGCCGGGGTATAATACAGGCGCTGTGGCCGGGGTATAATACGGGCGCTGTGGCCGGGGTATAATATGGGCGCTGTGGCCGGGTATAATATGTTCACTGTGGCCGGGGTATAATATGGGCGCTGTGGCCGGGGTATAATACGGGCGCTGTGGCCGGGTATAATATGTTCACTGTGGCCGGGGTATAATACGGGCGCTGTGGCCGGGGTATAATATGTTCACTGTGGCCGGGGTATAATACGGGCGCTGTGGCCGGGGTATAATACGGGCGCTGTGGCCGGGGTATAATACGGGCGCTGTGGCCGGGTATAATATGTTCACTGTGGCCGGGGTATAATACGGGCGCTGTGGCCGGGGTATAATATGTTCACTGTGGCCGGGGTATAATACGGGCGCTGTGGCCGGGGTATAATACGGGCGCTGTGGCCGGGGTATAATATGGGCGCTGTGGCCGGGGTATAATACGGGCGCTGTGGCCGGGGTATAATACGGGCGCTGTGGCCGGGGTATAATATGGGCGCTGTGGCCGGGGTATAATATGGGCACTGTGGCCGGGTATAATATGGGCGCTGTGGCCGGGGTATAATATGGGCGCTGTGGCCGGGGTATAATATGGGCGCTGTGGCCGGGTATAATATGGGCGCTGTGGCCGGGGTATAATATGGGCGCTGTGGCCGGGTATAATACGGGCGCTGTGGCCGGGTATAATATGGGCGCTGTGGCCGGGTATAATATGGGCGCTGTGGCCGGGTATAATACAGGCGCTATGGCCGGGGTATAATATGGACACTGTGGCCGGGTATAATACAGGCGCTGTGGCCGGGTATAATATGGGCGCTGTGGCCGGGTATAATACAGGCGCTGTGGCCGGGTATAATACAGGCGCTGTGGCCGGGTATAATATGGGCGCTGTGGCCGGGTATAATACAGGCGCTGTGGCCGGGTATAATACGGGCGCTGTGGCCGGGGTATAATATGGGCATTTGGCTCCTGTCTTACAAGGGCCACAATTGGTGTCCATAGTGGAAGTCTATGACCGCAGAGAGTGATGAGTCTTCCAGAGGTTTTTCTTCCCTGTCTCTCAGGTGTCATGCTGCTGCAGCACCTCTTTGTCCTATGTCTATGGTTTTATAGAGTCTGGGCCCCCAGCTGTCCCCCTCCCCCGCCTGTCTGCAATTTTCAGGCTTTCCTTGTCTGTCTTTTTTGTCTGTGTCTGCATTGAAGAAAAGTCACAAAAAGTTGTTCAAAAGCAACAGATGTCAGAACCACGAACAAAGTCAGTGGTCTCCCACCTGGGGGGCTCCATCTGTTAAAACACTACAACTCCCAGCATGCCCTGACCATTGGGGCCACGTGTAAACCACTTATCTAAGTGTTAGTAATAAAGGGGACATTCCATAGATAAAAGAATTATTCATAAAATATCTATAATTAGTAAGAATGTAGTCTTTCTTGTGTTGGCATCAAAGCTGAGCACAAAGGGGGCTGGCTGATTTCTCATTTTTATAGGTAAGCCAGTCCCCTTCTCTCGTCTATTCATGGAGGTGACGGAAGGCAGAGAATGGGGATTCCTTAGGCTGCAAAAATAAGAAGCTAGTCAACCTTTTTAGTCTATACATAATCTATGTTAGAGAAGGGGGCTGGCTTAGCTATTAATATAATGGTCAGCCACATCCCTCCTTTGTCTAAACATCTGCTGTAGCATAGACAGAGGGCTACCTTTGTTGTTAAATTAAAAAGTTAGCCAGCCCTCTTCTATTTCTGTAAGTCAACTATTTCAGAGAATGGGGCTGGCTTAGCTGTTGAAATAAAACATTAATAAGCCCAATTCTCTCTCTGTACATCAGCTATCATAAAGAAGTGGGCTAGCTAAGCTGTAGAGAAAAAGTCAGCCAGCCCCCTCCGGTTTTATACATCCAATGTGTCAGAGAGGGTCTAGCTTAGCTTTTGAAAAAAAATGTCAGCCAGTCCCCTTCTCTGTCTATTGATCGACTGTAACAGAAAAGGGTGCTGGATTAGCTAGCAAAATAGAAAGTCAGCCAGACCCCTACTTTGTGAATACATATATACTGTAATTTATAAAGGCCTGAGTTACTTGTTGAAATAAAAAGTCAGCCAGCCCCCTTCTCTGCTTGTACACAAACTATAACAGAGGTGGGGCTGGCTTAAGTGTGAACAATTATCACAGTTGAAAGTGATAAACACCAAATGTGCAGAAAAGTGGTTGGTTGGAAAGCAGTCAGAACACCCAGAGGGGGAATTGTCATAGGACGTAATAATAGTTTTCTGTTTGCAGTCTCCACTAGGGGGAGCTCACGAGCTTAGTGCATACTGGTTATATAATGTAAGCTCCTGGGCTCCCTCTGCTGGTGGCTGAAGGTAACCACAATCTTAATTTTTTACCTTTAGGTCTATACTGGAGATTTGGAGATCGGGAATAATATATTAGAGATTTAATAATGAGGAGAGGAGGAATGCTCGAATCTCTCAGGAGAGCGCGCACAGTCCCCGCCTACACACGCACTCGTTACTGTACTATACAGCGGGGTGCGGAGCTGCGGGACGACACCTGCTGTTATTAATCTGATGTGTCTGGGCCCCTGGGAAACACAAAGGATCAGCAAGGACAATAACAAAGCATCCATTAAATCACACGTAACACTGCGCACATTTATGGGTCACCCTGTGAGAGAGGGAGACACAGATACACTGCAGAGCCGAATCTGTCATTTATCTCATGGAGGCTCCACAGCTTCATGGCAAAAAGAACTAAGTCCTCAGTGTCAGCCATTTATTATCCATTTTACTCGCTTATATAGCACCATTAGTTCCACAGCTGTCATCACTGTCCCCATTGGCGCTCACAACCCATATTCCCTATCAGGATGTGTATGGAGTGTGGAGAACCCGGAGGAGGAAAGCGGAGAACCCGGAGGAGGAAAGCAGAGAACCCGGAGGAGGAAAGCAGAGAACCCGGAGGAGGAAAGCAGAGAACCCGGAGGAGGAAAGCAGAGAACCCGGAGGAGGAAAGCAGAGAACCCGGAGGAGGAAAGCAGAGAACCCGGAGGAGGAAAGCAGAGAACCCGGAGGAGGAAAGCAGAGAACCCGGAGGAGGAAACCAGAGAACCCGGAGGAGGAAACTAACGCAAACACATTGCAGATGTCATCCTTGGTGGGATTTTACCCTTAGACACCAGTGCTGTGAAGCAACAGTGCTAACCACTGAGCCACCGTCCTGTCCTATTATCCTTCCATCCATCTTTCTATCCACCCATCCATCCATCTTTCCATCCATCTATCCATCCATCCATCTTTCTATCAATCCATCCTTAAATCCACCCATCCCTCCATCCATCCTCCAATTCACCCATCCTTCTTTCCATCCATCTTTTCACCTATCCATCCATCCTCTCATCCATCCATTTTTCTATCCACCCATCCATCCTCCCATCCATCCATCCATCCATCCATCCTCCCATCCATCCATCTTTCCATCCCTCCCATCCATCCATACTTCCATCCTCCCATCCATCCCTCCCAGCATCCACCTTCCCATCCATCCATCTATCCTCCCATCCATCCTCCCATCATCTACAGTACCTTCCCATCCATCCTCCCACCCTCCCATCCATCCATCCATCCATCCCTCCCAGCATCTACAGTACCTTCCCATCCATCCATCCTCCCATCCATTCTCCCATCCATCCATCCTCCCATCCATCCTCCCATCCATCCTCCCATCCATCCTCCCATCCATCCATTGCCTAGATTTGGATGCCTCTCTCCTGTGGACTAGTGTGAGTGTGGACGCCCCATGGTGGCTCATAGACTATGAGAAGTATAACCTTCTTAGATGGGCGGTAGAGCAGCAGTATTATGATGCCCAGCCTTCCGCCGATGTGCAGGATCGTGGCCCTACGTTACATCACATAGGACGGGCGGCACCATTGGCACGGGCACGATCCCCGACAGATTTAAAACTGAAAACAAATCTCTTGTTCCCCAGAGGGGTTTTTCTGCCAGCATTTGGCATCTGGGCGCCTGTTCCGCAGCTCGAGCCCAGGCCCCAAGCGTGTGATCCAGGGCCATCTACTTTGCTCTAATGGAGGATTACATGGACCCTAGGAATTTGGAGAAAGATCTCAAGAACATAACGTGGGGGTCCGGCTTGACTCCGCGTTGAACCAAGGCCTTCAGCTTTCCTGATTTTGCATTTCCTCTGCAGAGACGGCCGGCACCGAGCAGCTGAGAGGAGATTGACAGCAGCAGATCCTGAAAATCCACCAAATATACAGCAGCAGCGGCTGGACGCCACTCTCCAGAGGACGGGGAATGGCTGAGCAGACTTAACCCTCTATGGCACTGCGGAGCAAAATGCAAACACCCATAAGTACCCCCTATCAGGATGGACCACAGGGGTCCATTTCATCTTCAAAACGGGCGCAATTGTGCATTTCATTGAGCTATTAAACTGCAAATGGTCCATATATTGTGCTTGCACAGGAGCCCTTATATGTGTGTGTGACCACCACTGCCCCCTTTCTACCCCAAAACTGTGCCCACATCCCTGAGAGTCAAGTCAACCACTTACACATTCACTAAACCAAGATGCGAAGAAGCCCCTGTCCTCCCCAGAGTGGCATGACGCTGCTCAGACTGGTGAAGGTCATGTATGATTTTACTTGGGACCAGGGGAAAATGAGCTTCAAGACAATCCTACAGCACCACAGATCCCAGCAACTGAGGTGTAGTAGGCACTGGGACTGGTGGCCGCTGGTGGAAGGTGCCACATAGACCTCTATCGTGCAGCCGAGTATTCCAACAATGCAGTGATCCATTGTCGGCAACCACGTTAGGGTGACTTTTTTAGGGAAAACACCAAGGGGCACAGCGATAAGGGGTGCAGAAGGTAGAGGCTGTCCCCAGCCGGAGGAAAAACAATGGCTCATACCATACCCATCCATCCTTCCATTCAACCATCCATCCATTATACCATCCATCCTTCCATTCAACCATCCATCCATCCAACCATCCTTCCATTCAACCATCCATCCAACCATCCATCCATTATACCATCCATCCTTCCATTCAACCATCCATCCATCCAACCATCCATTATACCATCCTTCCTTCCATTCAACCATCCTTCCTTCCATTCAACCATCCTTCCTTCCATTCAACCATCCTTCCTTCCATTCAACCATCCTTCCTTCCATTCAACCATCCTTCCTTCCATTCAACCATCCTTCCTTCCATTCAACCATCCTTCCTTCCATTCAACCATCCTTCCTTCCATTCAACCATCCTTCCTTCCATTCAACCATCCTTCCTTCCATTCAACCATCCTTCCTTCCATTCAACCATCCTTCCTTCCATTCAACCATCCTTCCATTCAACCATCCAACCATCCTTCCATTCTTCCATTCAACCATCCTTCCATTCTTCCATTCAACCATCCTTCCATTCTTCCATCCAACCATCCTTCCATTCTTCCATTCAACCATCCTTCCATTCAACCATCCTTCCTTCCATTCAACCATCCTTCCATCCATTAAACTATCCATCCTTCCACCTTCTATCCATTCATCCATCCTTCCATCCATCCAACCTTCTATCCATCCATTCATCCATCCATCCTTCCTTTCATCCATCCAAACTCAAGCATTGAAGCACCATATGGCAGCACACAGAGTGCTGATACAGACCCATGTGTGTGGCCCTATAGAGTCGTCAAATGACCCGAATATATTATTTTCTCATGGAAAAGAGCGAGAAACAAGAACGAGAGCAACAGGTGTTGTAAATCTCCCGCCGTCGTCTTCAGACTAATAGCAGGAGGCGATCCTGAAGCCACAGACGTCTGGCGCTCTTCAAGCCGACACATGTCAAGGCTGAAAACCGTTCCATAAAATTGGAATAATCAGAAATTTCTATAATCCCCATAAACTTGTGTTTGCGCTGAAAGAAAACCTCCAAGCTTCCTCTTATTCTGCAGCACCCATAGATCCGGCGTGTAGACACTGGACACCTCATTTGCCCCGTCCTAAGGACTCAAGGTGGTGGTAGTGGTGGTCACTTGATTTCCTCACGCGTTTTATTCCCTACGCATGCACAAATAACGAAGATTCTGCTCCTACACATGCGCAAAAGAGAGTGCATGAATAAAACATGCGACCACCGCCTTCTTGAATGCCATAGTGGACGTGGTATCAACCGTTTGCACCCCAGATCCAAGAGTAACGCCTTATCCCAGCACACTCGCTCATGACAAGTCTCCAACCTTCGTCTCTCCGGGGCTGGTGATCCACTGACCATTGTGTTCATGATTTTCCATGGCCTCGATTATTCTCTACAGACGACCTCTGCCCCTTCACTTCACAATCACAACAACTACATTTTTGGAAACATTTCCTTTTGAATCCTTTTCTTTAAAAAAATAAAATAAAATTAACAATAGTTAATAAAACATCTGTAAGACATCTCAACTCGTTAAGACCATTTGCCCGGGAACAACAACAACAAAAAAACCTCTCGAGCTATTTGCCAGTGAATTTTTGGACTCTGGTGCCCTGTTGGTGATGATGCACCCGGTTGGGCTAAAATCACAGACATCAAGATATTATTAGGTTTTCCAATAGGACCTTCCAAAAGAGACCCCACTGTAGATGCCAAAAGTGAAGTATCATTTCTTTGCCCGCTCTGAGCCATCATCCAATGGGGATTTCACTCTGACCGATTGCAAATTTTTGAGAATGTTCTCAAATCGCACCGTCTTTTGGATCTCTGGTAGTTCTTGATTGTGACGTTAGTTTGGTTCAGGAACATTTTTTTAACGACTTCTCTCCCCGGGAACATCACATGGAAACATAAAAGTCAACTTAAAGGGATTGTGCTGCCCTTTGTAAACCCTCCTCCCCAACAAATTGCACGGTTCTCGCCTTCCCTTGGTCTACCGGCGAGTCTCTTCCGCGGCTCACGGTGTCTGGCATTGGCTGTGGTTTCCATCTACAAGAACAGAGCCGCTGAGCCAATGACAGACACTGGGAGCAGCGGTGGAGACTCACCAGTGGACCCTGGGAAGGTGAGTAAAGTTGCTCGGTGCAGAGCATTACCTGAAAAGGGACAACCCCCGATTCCTCAAAATGACTCTGGTTTGGGGACCTTTGGTGTCTCTTCCATTATGGAGGACCTCTTCCTGACTTATCAAGGGTGGAGAATTTCCAAAATGTTATCAAGAAGACCTCCTAGGTTTATTTTCTTATACACTCACTGGCCACTTTATTAGGTACACCTGTCCAACTTCTTGTTAACACTTAATTTCTAATCAGCCAATCACATGGCGGCAACTCAGTGCATTTAGGCATGTAGACATGGTCAAGACAATCTCCTGCAGTTCAAACCGAGCATCAGTATGGGGAAGAAAGGTGATTTGAGTGCCTTTGAACGTGGCATGGTTGTTGGTGCCAGAAGGGCTGGTCTGAGTATTTCAGAAACTGCTGATCTACTGGGATTTTCACGCACAACCATCTCTAGGGTTTACAGAGAATGGTCTGAAAAAGAAAAAAAATCCAGTGAGCGGCAGTTCTGTGGGCGGAAATGCCTTGTTGATGCCAGAGGTCAGAGGAGAATGGGCAGACTGGTTCGAGCTGATAGAAAGGCAACAGTGACTCAAATCGCCACCCGTTACAACCAAGGTAGGCCTAAGAGCATCTCTGAACGCACAGTGCGTCGAACTTTGAGGCAGATGGGCTACAGCAGCAGAAGACCACACCGGGTACCACTCCTTTCAGCTAAGAACAGGAAACTGAGGCTACAATTTGCACAAGCTCATCGAAATTGGACAGTAGAAGATTGGAAAAACGTTGCTTGGTCTGATGAGTCTCAATTTCTGCTGCGACATTCGGATGGTAGGGTCAGAATTTGGCGTAAACAACATGAAAGCATGGATCCATCCTGCCTTGTATGGAGCATCTTTGGGATGTGCAGCCGACAAATCTGCGGCAACTGTGTGATGCCATCATGTCAATATGGACCAAAATCTCTGAGGAATGCTTCCAGCACCTTGTTGAATCTATGCCACGAAGAATTGAGGCAGTTCTGAAGGCAAAAGGGGGTCCAACCCGTTACTAGCATGGTGTACCTAATAAAGTGGCCGGTGAGTGTATGTAGAACAACAAGAGGACCACGATACCCAACCGTGTTGAAAACATTTTTTTTTACAAAAAATAAACATTTCAGAACCCTCTTTGCTTAACTGGTCTCTTGGTTTATGAGGGTCTTTTACTCAGAGGCTTGACTATAGTGAGTTGCGCCCTGGCCATGAAGAATTGGGGGATACAGTAGTCCCCTTACTCTTAAGGACTCATGATAGTTGGCGGGCCCTGTTGAAGGTTTTGCATTGGGGTACATGAGCTTCAGTTCACACTATGATGTCCTTGTGTGCAGAAGAAGTCAAGACCTAGCCCCAAAAAAGTGTCCAAGATTCTCCAAACTACACAAGTCCTACAGTCTGAGAAATATTATGGTTGGTCTTAGTGCATCTTCCAAAAACAAAACTAACAATCAGGACTGATATGACCATCACACATACAGCACCTACAGGGGGCCGACGAGCACACGTAGGGTGGACTTAGAATTCTTTGGTCAACTCCAAATGATACAATAATTCCACAGCACTCTCGAAACAACTTCGTCACCGTTGAGTCACAAGCCAAAATCTACAAAATACCCTACCACAATACAAATCTGACGTCTCTAAACATTTATTTTTTTTGGGGGGGAGGGGATATCAATAATGATTGGATCAGTTTTACTCGCTACTTTTTGGAAAATAAGAATAGAGGAAGCAACTATCGAGGCAAAGCTGCTCCAAACTCAGCTGAAAGTGGTCACCTGGGATAATGGAGCACGTTGGCTTCTACGTTTTTTTTTTTAAATTCCGTGTGTGCTTCTCACAGTAAATGATCAGGTTCCCAGGGATATGTCTCTACCTGCAGAGGGAATAGTAATGCGCCGTTGAATAGTGCTTAAATCCCTACGCAGGTAGAGATAGACCAGCATGGGACTTATCCCTGGGAGACTAGTTCATTTACTCGCGGCCGCGCGACCAGAAGCCGCAATAATGAAGAACCACTTTAGGAACCACAAACCGAAATGATTGCATTTAGCGCTCTACGCCGGAGCTAGTAGTCCCTAAAGGAATGCCTATAAATGAGGTATAAGATAACATGGAAAGCCTCAACACCAAGCACTTTTTTTTTTATGTAGTCCAAAAAGTTCCAAATTTTGGAATCCAGTTTTATTTTAAAAATTGGTTTCCAATTTCAACACCACCAGCGTTCCCAAAATATCAACCAGCCTTGATGACAGCAACAGTAGATCTTTAATAATAATAATAATAATAATAATAATAACAAAAGAAATAAAAAATTGACTGTTACATGACAAAAAAAAAAAACATGACTTGTGCAAAATTTCCGCCTCTGATTTTTCAGCAGCAGCAGCTGAACTCCGCACATGTCAGCTCTGCCAGCGCCTCTCGTCATGAGCTCCTCTCTTACAATAAGACCTTATGTTGCACCAATGAGATCGGTGCTGACAACGACATTGATTCACAGCGTGGGATCTGTAACAGTGGAGAAGGAAATCTAATCTTCTGAAGAAAAAAAAAAATAGAAATTCATACCACACAAGTCTGCTTCTATCCAAATTACTCCCTCCATATAGAACCATACTATATAAAAAAACAACTTAGGACTTTCCAAAAAAGTTTAGACATCCTTGATATTATCAGTGAATTTCACTGCCTTCTAGTTACAGTTATTGATACATTGTTGCCCTTGATAAATAATTGATACATTATTATTTTCTGCCTTGAACAATTATTGACACATTTTTGTTTTGAACAGTAACTGATACAATTGTTGCCACGGCTACCAAACTGTTACATTTTTAAAAAAAAAATGTTTAATTCTAAGACAATTCTTTTTCACTTTCGGACACATTAAAGAATTAAAAAGGGGAGCTAGGGTAACTTTCTTTTGCTCCCACGGCTGTGATTAAATAAAAAGGTTAGTTTTAGATAATATTGAGTCCAAATAAAAATAATAACGATGGGAAGGAACGGGGAACAGGGCGAATAATATTTTTTCTTTTTAAGAATTTTACCCAATTGTTTCGCGGTGCAAATATTTTGGATCTGTGGGTTTTATTTTTATAATTTTACCCAAATTTTTTTGGCACAAATATTTTGGATCTGTGGGTTTTATTTTTATAATTTGCCCAAATTTTTACGGTGCAAATATTTTGGATCTGTGGGTTTTATTTTTATGATTTTACCCAAATTTTTTTGGTGCAAATATTTTGGATCTGTGGGTTTTATTTTTATGATTTTACCCAAATTTTTACGGTGCAAATATTTTGGATCTGTGGGTTTTATTTTTATGACTTTACCCAAATTTTTGATCTGCAAATATTTTGGATCTGTGGGTTTTATTTTTATAATTTTACCCAAATGTTCACGGAGCAAATATTTTACATCTGTGGGTTTTATTTTTATGATTTTACCCAAATTTTTGAGCTGCAAATATTTTGGATCTGTGGGTTTTATTTTTATGATTTTACCCAAATTTTTTTGGTGCAAATATTTTGTATCTGTGTGGTGAAGGTACAGCGAGGCTGTACGCACACTGGCGAGCTGTCGCGTAGTGTCACCCATGCCATCGCTGGCTGCTAGTGTGTGTGGGAGCGCAGGAATCCAGTGGTAAGCCCCCCTTTCCTCCCCTCCCACAGCAAACAAGCTGCCAAAAGAAATCAGGAATGGAACTCTCTCTCCTTACCTTCCCTCCTCACCACAAGGGCTGATGCTTGAGATGCATTGGTGGAAGTGGCGAAGGGCAATGAGCAGTCAATGGCCACAAGGAAGGCGACTTGGCTTGCAATCCCCCTTGGCCCTTAGTGTTGAAGGCACCAGGACAACATCAAAGCAACTTTAGGGGGGACACTTTTGGGGCCTATTGTCTGACCGTGTTCAGATCTGGGCTTCTTGCGACTCCCCCTCTGGAAGCTTGGAGACTTGGTACGGCCCAGGCATTCATGCCAAGTAGCTTTCACACATGGAAGCTTGTCTCAAGCATTTGCTGACAAGCCACAAACAAGACATTCTCCCTCCCACTTTTTTTTCTCTTCTTCCTCCTTCCACCACCTCCCCCCTCTCCTCCTTCTCAGTCCTCCTCCTCCTCCTCCTTTCTTCTACATGCAAACCCAAAAAACTCCAGTGACAGCCAAACAGGCAATGCAAGCAAGAGCTGGCGCTGTGCAAGAATTGGCGCAACGCACACGTGTATATATATATATGCAGACACATGCATGCTCACACATGGGGGCCGCAGCCAAAGGTGGGGGGAAGGGACCGCCTGGCTCTCCTTTATCCCAGCAAAATGGCAGAAGACATCATCATTGTTATGATCAAGGGGCTCGCGGCTCCTAATTATGCTAAAATCCAAGAATGGGATGAGATGACCCGCCTGGTGTCTCCCCCAACCAATGCCAGACCGGTGCTGCCCAGCGGCGCGCCAGCGACACGACTTAGTGATACTTTCTACTACAATAATGGATACAATTCGCCACCTTCTTCCAAATAACAGGGGGGAAAAATAAGTGAAAAATGTAACATTGTAAAAATGGTTTTAACCAGAAGATTCCGTTACAGATTTTTAAATTTAAATTTTGAATTTCAACTGTTACATTTTTTAACTATTATTATTTTTTTTATTATACATTTGTGGGCCTTTTTATATACTTTAGTTTATTTTGTCATTTAAGTTTGTTTATATATTTTTATTTATTATTTATTGACCTTATTTTGTCATCTCAGTTTGATTATTTTCCAATTATTGTTTTATTTTTTATTTATTGACCTATTTTTACCTTTTTTTATTTTGTCCTGCAATTTTATTTTTTATTACTGTTTATTTATTTACATTGTTTAATCATACATTTTTTTTAGCATTTTTATTTTTACATTTACAGCTTTTTTTACATTTTTATTTTTTACGTTACATTTTGACACTTTTATTTCTTACTTTTTTCCACATTTTTATAAAACATTTATAGGATTATTTTAATTTTTTAAAATATTTTTACATGCACACTTTTTAATATTCTTATGTAGATTTTTTTTAAAATTCACTTTTTTTTCTTTTAAATTCACATTTGTGGCCATATTTTTACACCATCGCTTAGTTTTACATTTTTGATTAGAATTTTTTGATTGATGCAGTAATGGCTTCGCGATATGATGTCGTCTGGTAATAGGAAAAGTTGACACATTGAATTGAAATGAAATTAAAAAAAAGGATTAAATATTGGTTGGATGAGAAATATTGACGTCTATGGAGGAGAGAGAAGCAGGAGACGGTGGTTTCAAAGAGCATAAAATCGAATTATTGTGGGTAGATTACAGGCTGAACCCGGTGGGGGGGAATATGGCGGAGGGGCTGGGATTTTCTCTGGTTTAGATTGGCTGCTGGGGGGGAGGGGGGGTGGAGCGGCCATAGATAATGTCAGACAGATAATGTCAGGTCTTGTGAAGGTCTCCAATTAATGTAAATCATTGAGTATTTGATCCAGTTGTTAATAAATTTGCAGCATAAATGTGAGAGATTGGGAAATTCCTTTAATCTGACATTTGATAATCCAGAAAATTTGAAAATCTGCCACTTTTGTTCGATAGCAGGGATTTTCATAACAGCAGAAATAGATAAAAAACTATGATAATCTGATAATCCTCTATATCTAATGATTGACATCAAATCTGACATATCTATATATCTAGCCATCTATCTAGAAAAAATGGAGTGGAGCAGCACAATCATGAATATCTACAGTGGGGAAAATAAGTATTTGGTCCCCGACCAACCAGCAGAAATTCTGGCTCTCACAGACCTGTTAGTGTTTCTGTAAGAAGCCTCCTACTCTGCACTCATTACCTGTATTAATTGCTCCTGTTTGATCTCGTTACCTGTATAAAAGACACCTGTCCACACACTCAATCACACTCCAACCTCTCCACCATGGCCAAGACCAAAGAGCTGTCTAAGGACACCAGGGACAAAATTGTAGATGTGCACAAGGCAGTAATGGGATACAGGACAATAGACAAGCAGCTTGATGAGAAGACAACTGTTGGCACAATTATTAGAAAATGGAAGAAACACAAAATGACGTCAATCTTCCTCAGTCTGGGGCTCCATGCAAGATCTCGCCTCGTGGGGTAAGGTCAGGAATCAGCCCAGAACTACACGGGAGGAACTGGTCAATGACCTGAAGAGAACTGGGACCACAGTCTCAAACATTAACGTTAGTAACACACTATGTCGTCATGGATTAAACTCCTCCAGGGCACACAAGGTTCCCCTGCTCACACCAGCACATGTCCAGGCCCATTTAAAATCTGTCAATTATCATCAGGATGATCCAGAGGAGACATGGGAGAAGGTCATGTGGTCAGATGAGACCAAAATAGAACTTTTTGGTAACAACTTTACTCGGTTTGTTTGGAGGAAGAAGAAAAATGAGTACAACCCCAAGAACACCATCCAAACCATATAGCATGGTGGAGGAAATATCATACTTTGGAAGTGCTTTTATGCAAACCGGACAGGACGGCTGCACTGTATGGAAGGGAGGATGGATGGGGTCATGTATCGTGAGATTTTTTTCAAAAACTTCTTCCCTCATTAAGAGCACTGAAGATGGGTCATGGCTGGGTTTCCAGCATGACAATGACCCAAAACACAGAGCCAGGGCAAATAAAGAGTGGCTCTGTAAGAAGCATTTCAAGGTCCTGCTGTGGCCTAGCCAGTTTCCAGACCTGAACCCAATAGAAAATCTTTGGAGGGAGAGGAAACTCAATGATATCCAGCGACAGCCCCGAAACCTGGAAGATCTGGAGAAGATCTGTATGGAGGAGGGGGCCAATATCCCTGCTGCAGTGTGTGCAAACCTGGTCAAGAACAACAGGAAACGTCTGACCTCTGTAACTGGAAGCAAAGGTTTCTGTACCAAATTTCTGTTTTTCTATTGTATCAAATACTTATTTCATGCAATAAAATGTAAAATAATTCTGTAAAAATCATAGAATGTGATTTTCTGGTTTTATTTTCAGTGCCAGCGCAGGAAACACCAGTTCTGATCGGCGGTAAGATCCTGACCGCCGGTCAGAGCTCTGCGGTTCCCACGCTGTCAGATGACAGTGTGTGGGCCAGCAGCTCTGACTGGTGAGAAAAATGTTACTGCCATCACAGGCGTCGGCTGATGAAAGTACTACTCTCATCATCCTACACTTGTTCTCGCTGACAGCAGCGATAGCAGGGGAGGCTGATGAGAGTATTCATCAGCCGGCACCTGTGCAATAAATAAAGAAAGTCAAAAAAATTATATGGGTTCCACTGTATTTTTGATAACTAGCGCAGGTAAAGCTGACAGCAGTGGGCAGCAGCCCCAAGCTGTCAGCTTTATGTTGGCTGGTTATCAAAAATAGAAGTGTCCCCATGCTGCATTTTTTAATTATTTAAATAGATAATTTAAAAAAAGCGATGTGGGGCCCCCCACATTTTTGACAACCAGCCAACCTATAGCAGACAGCTGGGGGCTGGTATTCTCAGACTTGGAAGGGGCCATGAATATTGCATCTCCCCAGCCTAAAAATAGCAGCCCGCTGCCGCCCCAGAAAAGGTGCATCTATTAAATGTGCCAATTCTGGCGCTTTGCCCGGCTCTTCCCACTTGCTGTGGTGTGGTGGCAAGTGGGGTAATAGTTGTGGGGTTGATATCAGCTGTTTTATGACCTGTGATATCAATCCCACAGGTTAGTACTGGAGAGGCGTCTATAAGACACCCTCACTACTGGCCACATAGTCACATTGTAATAAAGACACAGTAAAAGATTAAAGTCTTTCTCTCAAAATAAAGACTCCCCAACTTATTTTACCCATTTATTTAAAAAAATTAAAACTAAAAAAGCAAATTATACTCACCTGTCCGACGAGAAGACAATCCATATCTGTCCCACGACTATCCGGATGATTTGGAGACCAGTCACATTAGTGATGAAATTGCTCTCTGCGCCAGACGGAAAACGCTGAGCGTGAGAAGCACGGCCTGCCTGTGACCGGCGGTGACGTCATTGTGGCGGTCACAGATGACAGCATGGGAAACAGCTGATGTTCTATCTGTCTATCTATTATCTATCGATTATCTATTATCTATCTACAGTTGTGTTCAAAAGTTTACCTACCCCAGCAGAATCTTTGCTTTCTTGGCCTTTTTTCAGAGAATGTAAATGATCATTTATTGTCACACTACTGTGTTTTCTCTTTTCAAATTATAATGACAACCCAAAACATCCAAATGACCCTGATCATAAGTTTACATACGCTGGTGATTTTGGCCTGATAACATGCACAGAAGTTGACACAAATGGGTGTGAATGGCTGCTAAAGGTAACATCCTCACCTGTGACCTGTTTGCTTGTAATCAGCGTGTGCATAAAAGCTGAGTGAGTTTCTGGGATCCAGACAGACTCTTGCATCTTTCATCCAGCCACTGACGTTTCTGGATTGTGAGTCATGGGGAAAGCAAAAGAATTGTCAACGGACCTGCGGGAAAAGGTAGTTATTAAAAATGGGGTGAGTCATGTGACATTATAATCCTGTAGAGCTGATTGCATTGCAATCATTTGACATTTTCATGAATTTTTATATAACATTGCACTCTATGTACTTTTGAATTCCACTCTATAGTGTTGCACATAATACCTTTTTGCACTTTGTGTATAAATATGAAATAGCAGAGATGAAACTGTCTTGTTATGATACTAATGGATGTAAATTGTATTCACTTTATTGCATACCTTAAATACTCTGGATGTGCACTTGTATATTGCTTGGAAAAGGCTCAAACACAGAAAGATCGCACACACATGGGCTATTCAAATAGATGATTGTGTGCTGTTTCCTTATTTTTTCTAATATAAGGACTTGTAGGTTCCTGTGAAGCCCTGTACCCAACTACTGCTATTGCTCAGGTGCTGCTCTCTGCTCAATTTTTTTAATTTATCATCTATCTATTATCTATCTATCTATTAATTATCTATCTATTTTCTATCTATATCTATCATTTATCTATTATCTATCTATCTATTATCTCTCTATTATCTATGTTATCCATCTATCTATCTATCTATCTATCTATCTATTATCTATCTATCTATCTATCCATGACACCTCACCAGCTTCAATATAATATGAGAACTCCCCAGATTCTAAGAATGTACAAGTGATTATGTGACCAGTGACATTGTCGATCACTTGTTCTTGTCTCCTGAGGTTCTCCGGGTCTTCAGATGTCTTTACATCCTTTTCTATTGGTGCGGAGGTTCCCACTTGAGCCTGTACGGAGGATACGGAGGCCGACTAATGGGCCCACTTATGTCCTCAAGTGCCCCTGTGAGTACCTGAGTCATTGATGCTCACTTGCCTCTTCTTTTCCTGGGGCTCCCTGACCTTGTACAGCATTGTCTTCCTCAGTGCTCTTTGGTTGGACCAGACAATAGACCTTAAGACAAAAGTGGAGAAGGAGAAGTGACCTGAATGCCCCGGCAGCTTCCCAGCCTGTCATAGATACGAGGATCATCGTCAATCGCAGTCGTAGCATCCACGAGACCAGGTTCACGTAGCCCAATGTGCAGGGTGGTGGCCCATGGACCTTGTCAAATGAGTACTTGGACTAATATCTACAGGTACCACCCAGGACTGTGAGACCCCCCACCCACTCCCATCCTCCATTACGGCTCAGTTCATCCTCGTATTTACCGCGACACTTTCAGAAACATTGAGGCCGTCCAGGACCCAAAACTGCCCAGTTATTACCACACAGGGATGGTTCCTTTATGCAAAAAAAAGGAAACATAATAATACCGCCATACTGTGCCTTAATGATAGCATCACACACTGCAAATATAAAAGATATAAAAGTATCATGAAGTGTAATAGTCCCACTATTACGTGGTTACATAATATTGCAATTAGTACCATCAAAACATTTCCAAATAATGGCGCCACATGACGTCATACGTATATGGAGATACACTAGAGAGCACTATTATATGGAGGCACAGTAGGGAGCACTATTATATGGAGACACAGTAGGGAGCACTATTATATGGAGACACAGTAGGGAGCACTATTATATGGAGACACAGTAGGGAGCACTATTATATGGAGACAGTAGGGAGCACTATTATATGGAGACACAGTAGGGAGCACTATTATATGAAGACACAGTAGGGAGCACTATTATATGGAGACACAGCAGAGAGCACTATTATATGGAGACAGACACAGTAGTGAGCACTATTATATGAAGACACAGTAGGGAGCACTATTATATGGAGACACAGCAGAGAGCACTATTATATGGAGGCACAGTAGGGAGCACTATTATATGGAGACACAGTAGAGGACACTATTATATGGAGGCACAGTGGGGAGCACCATTATATGGAGACAGCAGGGAGCACTATTATATGGAGGCACAGTGGGGAGCACTTTTATAAGGAGACACAGTTGGGAGCACTATTATATGGAGACACAGTAGTGAGCACTATTATATGGAGACTCAGTAGAGAGCACTATTATATGGAGACACAGTAGGGAGCACTATTATATGGAGACACAGTAGAGAGCACTATTATATGGAGACACAGTAGAGAGCACTATTATATGAAGACAGTAGGGAGCACTATTATATGGAGACACAGCAGAGAGCACTATTATATGGAGACACAGTAGTGAGCACTATTATATGAAGACACAGTAGGGAGCACTATTATATGGAGACACAGCAGAGAGCACTATTATATGGAGGCACAGTAGGGAGCACTATTATATGGAGACACAGTAGAGGACACTATTATATGGAGGCACAGTGGGGAGCACCATTATATGGAGACAGCAGGGAGCACTATTATATGGAGGCACAGTGGGGAGCACTTTTATAAGGAGACACAGTAGAAGCACTATTATATGGAGACACAGTTGGGAGCACTATTATATGGAGACACAGTAGGGAGCACTATTATATGGAGACTCAGTAGAGAGCACTATTATATGGAGACACAGTAGGGAGCACTATTATATGGAGACACAGTAGAGAGCACTATTATATGGAGACACAGTAGGGAGCACTATTATATGAAGACACAGTAGGGAGCACTATTATATGGAGGCACAGTGGGGAGCACTATTATATGGAGACACAGTAGGGAGCACTATTATATGGAGACACAGTAGGGAGCACTATTATATGGAGACACAGTAGGGAGCACAATTATATGGAGGCACAGTAGGGAGCACTATTATATGGAGACACAGTAGGGAGCACTATTATATGGAGGCACAGTAGGGAGCACTATTATATGGAGACACAGCAGAGAGCACTATTATATGGAGACACAGTAGGGAGCACTATTATATGGAGACACAGTAGGGAGCACTATTATATGGAGGCACAGTAGGGAGCACTATTATATGGAGGCTCAGTAGGGAGCACTATTATATGGCGACACAGTAGGGAGCACTATTATATGGAGACACAGTTGGGAGCACTATTATATGGGGACTGTTATGGACCTGGTGGTTAGGTGCACCTGGAATGACCTGATGGTTAAACTAGAAGGCAGGACGAGCTCTGGGAAGTGGAAACTCTGCTGACCGCAAATCCTAATCCTATAACACACACTAGAAATAGCTGTGGAGCGTACCTAACTCTCCCTAGACGCCTCTTCACAGCCTAAGAGCTAACTACCCCTAAAGATAGGAAAATAAGCCTTACCTTGCCTCAGAGAAAATTCCCCAAAGGTAAAGGCAGCCCCCCACATATATTAACTGTGAGTTAAGAGGAAAGTCACAAACACAGGGATGAAACAGGTTTCAGCAAAGGATGCCAGACTTACTAGATAGACTGAGGATAGGAAAGGGATCCATGCGGTCAGCACAAAAAACTACAAAAAGCCACGCAGAGTGTGCAAAAAGACCCCCGCACCGACTCACGGTGCGGAGGTGCCACTCTGCAACCCAGAGCTTCCAGCTAGCAAGGTAATATCATGTTAGCAAGCTGGACTAGAACTTAGCAAGTACTAAGAAATATATTCAGTACACAATGAACAACAAATGAACTAGCAGGGACTTAGCTTCTGCTGGAGTAGACAGGTCATCAGAAAGATCCGAGAGAGATCTGAACCAGTACTGATACATTGACAGCTGGCATGGAGTAACGATCTGAGTGGAGTTAAATAGAGAAGCCAACCCAGCCGCAAACGAGGGCAGCTGAGGAAGCAACCTCAGAACCAGCAGTTCCACTCACAGCCACCAGAGGGAGTCCATGGACAGAACTCGCCGAAGTATCATTCATGACCATTGACCACAGGAGGGAGTTCAAGAACGGAATTCACAACAGGAGACACAGTAGGGAGCACTATTATATGAAGACACAGTACGGAGCACTATTATATGAAGACACAGTAAAGGGCACTATTATATGAAGACACAGTAGGGAGCAATATTATATGGAGGCACAGTAGGGAGCACTATTATATGGAGACACAGTAGGGAGCACTATTATATGGAGACACAGTAGGGAGCACTATTACATGGAGACACAGTAAGGAGCACTGTTATATGGAGACACAGTAGGGAGCACTATTATATGGAGACACAGTAGGGAGCACTATTATATGGAGACACAGTTGGGAGCACTATTATATGGAGACACAGTAGGGAGCACTATTATATGAAGACACAGAGGGTACTATTATATGGAGACACAGTCAGGAGCACTATTGTATGAAGACACAGTAGGGAGCACTATTATATGGAGGCACAGTGGGGAGAACTATTATATGGAGACACAGTTGAGGGCGCTATTATATGGAGACACAGTAGGGAGCACTATTATATGGAGACACAGTAGGGAGCACTATTATATATGGAGGCACAGTGGGGAGCTTTATTATATGGAGACTGTAGAGGGCACTATTATATGGAGACACAGTAGGGAGCACTATTATATGGAGACACAGTAGGGAGCACTATTACATGGAGACACAGTAGGGAGCACTATTATATGGAGGCACAGTGGGGAGAACTATTATATGGAGAAACAGTAGAGGGCACTATTATATGAAGACACAGTAGGGAGCACTATTACATGGAGACACAGTAGGGAGCACTATTATATGGAGACACAGTAGGGAGCACTATTATATGGAGACACAGTATAGAGCACTATTATATGGAGGCACAGTGGGGAGCACTATTATATGGAGACACAGTAGAAGCACTATTATATGGAGACACAGTAGGGAGCACTATTATATGAAGACACAGTAGGGAGCACTATTATATGGAGGCACAGTGGGGAGCACTATTATATGGAGACACAGTAGGGAGCACTATTATATGGAGACACAGTAGTGAGCACAATTATATGGAGGCACAGTAGGGAGCACTATTATATGGATACACAGTAGGGAGCACTATTATATGGAGACACAGTAGGGAGCACTATTATATGGAGACACAGTAGAGAGCACTATTATATGGAGACACAGTAGGGAGAACTATTATATGGAAAAACAGTAGGGATCACTATTATATGGAGGCACAGTAGGTAGCACTATTATATGGAGACACAGTAGAGAGCACTATTATATGGAGACACCGTAGGGAGAACTATTATATGGAACAACAGTAGGGATCACTATTATATGGAGGCACAGTAGGGAGCACTATTATATGGCGACACAGTAGGGAGCACTATTGTATGGAGACACAGTTGGGAGCACTATTATATGGAGACACAGTAGGGAGCACTATTATATGGCGACACAGTAGAGAGCACTATTGTATGGAGACACAGTTGGGAGCACTATTATATGGAGACACAGTAGGGAGCACTATTATATGAAGACACAGTAGGGAGCACTATTATATGAAGACACAAGAGGAAGCTGTTGCGAAACACGTGTCGGGGTTAGGCAGAGACTGGTGTGCCTTACGTGGCTGGCAGCAGGAAGCATAGCATCGCATTATACTGCCAGGTAATATGTATTTTTGTAGTTTTTGTTTATCTTTTCCATTCGCATATGCTATGTACTGATTAGCAGCGGATCTTGTCTTTGCAAGACTTATTTTACATTGGCTAGGTGACGCCTTGAATTCAGTGGTGTTCGTTGTTGTTATATATATTAAAGGAATTTAGCTGCTGCCTTATAGGTGCACATGTAGATTGCATTGCATTGTGTGACTTAAAGGCCGGTTTGTCTGCATTTGTTTTTCAGAAACCTACTGCTGAAATCTATGCATAGTGCTCTGACTTAATATCGTGTTGCTGAGCACAATTACTGTGTTAGTTCATTTTTATATGTTACAAAATTGAGTAACTGTAGCTGTCCTGTAAGAACCTTTTAAACTTCATAATATTGAAAGCTCGGTTATTAGTGTACTGATAAGGTGTTGCAATATATTTCTACTACATTAAGTACTATTAAAGGACATGATCAATTCTAGCGGTATTTACCCAACTATGTAACCATACTATATTGAACTATTGAGTCAGATCAAATTTAACTATAGAAATTTCATTATTACCGTTTGCTCCTGCTAGCCTTTGAATTTTTCTGCACTTTTCTGCCTTTTTCTGCCATAATATTTTAAAAAAAATTTCAAAAAAATGTTTTCAAGTTGATGAGGCATTGTTTTACTTTGTGTTTTATTGTGTGTAGTTTTTGTATATTAATAAAGTTATAATGTTTTAAAAGCCTAACACTTCTTGATTCAATATGCACCTTAATAGTTGCTCTATGGATCTTTATGTTCAATATTTGGAGACACAGTAGGGAGCACTATTTTATGGAGACACAGTAGGGAGCACTATAATATGGAGACACAGTAGGGAGCACTATTATATGGAGACACAGTAGGGAGCACTATTTTATGGACACACAGTAGGGAGCACTATAATATGGAGACACAGTTGGGAGCACTATTATATGGAGACACAGTAGGGAGCACTATTATATGAAGACACAGTAGGGAGCACTATTATATGAAGACACAGTAGGGAGCACTATTATATATGGAGGCACAGTGGGGAGCACTATTATATGGAGACAGTAGAGGGCACTATTATATGGAGACACAGTAGGGAGCACTATTATATGGAGACACAGTAGGGAGCACTATTATATGGAGACACAGTAGGGAGCACTATTATATGGAGACACAGTTGGGAGCACTATTATATGGAGACACAGTAGGGAGCACTATTATATGGAGACACAGTAGGGAGCACTATTATATGGAGACACAGTAGGGAGCACTATTATATGGAGACACAGTTGGGAGCACTATTATATGGAGACACAGTAGGGAGCACTATTATAGGAAGACACAGTAGAGGGCACTATTATATGAAGACACAGTAGGGAGCACTATTATATGAAGACAAAGTAGGGAGCACTATTATATGGAGGCACAGTGGGGAGAACTATTATATGGAGACACAGTAGAGGGCACTATTATATGGAGACACAGTAGGGAGCACTATTATATGAAGACACAGTAGGGAGCACTATTACATGGAGACACAGTGGGGAGCACTATTATATGGAGACACAGTAGGGAGCACTATTATGTGGAGACACAGTAGGGAGCACTATTATATGGAGACACAGTAGGGAGCACAATTATATGGAGACACAGTAGGGAGCACTATTATATGGAGACACAGTAGGGAGCACTATTATATGGAGACACAGTAGGGAGCACTATTATATGAAGACACAGTAGGAAGCACTATTATATGAAGACACAGTAGGAAGCACTATTATATATGGAGGAACAGTAGGGAGCACTATTATATGGAGACACAGTAGGGAGCACTATTATATATGGAAGCACAGTAGGGAGCACTATTATATGGAGACACAGTAGGGAGCACTATTATATATGGAGGCACAGTGGGGAGCACTATAATATGGAGACAGTAGAGGGCACTATTATATGGAGACACAGTAGAGGGCACTATTATATGGAGACACAGTAGGGAGCACTATTATATGAAGACACAGTAGGGAGCACTATTATATGAAGACACAGTAGGAAGCACTATTATATATGGAGGAACAGTAGGGAGCACTATTATATGGAGACAGTAGAGGGCACTATTATATGAAGACACAGTAGAGGGCACTATTATATGGAGACACAGTAGGGAGCACTATTATATGAAGACACAGTAGGGAGCACTATTATATGAAGACACAGTAGGAAGCACTATTATATATGGAGGAACAGTAGGGAGCACTATTATATGGAGACACAGTAGGGAGCACTATTATATATGGAGGCACAGTGGGGAACACTATTATATGGAGACAGTAGAGGGCACTATTATATGAAGACACAGTAGAGGGCACTATTATATGGAGACACAGTAGGGAGCACTATTATATGAAGACACAGTAGGGAGCACTATTATATGAAGACACAGTAGGAACCACTATTATATATGGAGGAACAGTAGGGAGCACTATTATATGGATACACCGTAGGGAGCACTATTATATATGGAGGCACAGTGGGGAGCACTATTATATGGAGACAGTAGAGTTCACTATTATATGGAGACACAGTAGGGAGCACTATTATATGGAGACACAGTAGGGAGCACTATTATACGGAGACACAGTAGGGAGCACTATTATATGGAGACACAGTTGGGAGCACTATTATATGGAGACACAGTAGGGAGCACTATTATAGGAAGACACAGTAGAGGGCACTATTATATGAAGACACAGTAGGGAGCACTATTATATGAAGACAAAGTAGGGAGCACTATTATATGGAGGCACAGTGGGGAGAACTATTATATGGAGACACAGTAGAGGGCACTATTATATGGAGACACAGTAGGGAGCACTATTATATGAAGACACAGTAGGGAGCACTATTACATGGAGACACAGTGGGGAGCACTATTATATGGAGACACAGTAGGGAGCACTATTATGTGGAGACACAGTAGGGAGCACTATTATATGGAGACACAGTAGGGAGCACAATTATATGGAGACACAGTAGGGAGCACTATTATATGGAGACACAGTAGGGAGCACTATTATATGGAGACACAGTAGAGAGCACTATTATATGAAGACACAGTAGGAAGCACTATTATATGAAGACACAGTAGGAAGCACTATTATATATGGAGGAACAGTAGGGAGCACTATTATATGGAGACACAGTAGGGAGCACTATTATATATGGAGGCACAGTAGGGAGCACTATTATATGGAGACACAGTAGGGAGCACTATTATATATGGAGGCACAGTGGGGAGCACTATTATATGGAGACAGTAGAGGGCACTATTATATGGAGACACAGTAGAGGGCACTATTATATGGAGACACAGTAGGGAGCACTATTATATGAAGACACAGTAGGGAGCACTATTATATGAAGACACAGTAGGAAGCACTATTATATATGGAGGAACAGTAGGGAGCACTATTATATGGAGACAGTAGAGGGCACTATTATATGAAGACACAGTAGAGGGCACTATTATATGGAGACACAGTAGGGAGCACTATTATATGAAGACACAGTAGGGAGCACTATTATATGAAGACACAGTAGGAAGCACTATTATATATGGAGGAACAGTAGGGAGCACTATTATATGGAGACACAGTAGGGAGCACTATTATATATGGAGGCACAGTGGGGAGCACTATTATATGGAGACAGTAGAGGGCACTATTATATGAAGACACAGTACAGGGCACTATTATATGGAGACACAGTAGGGAGCACTATTATATGAAGACACAGTAGGGAGCACTATTATATGAAGACACAGTAGGAAGCACTATTATATATGGAGGAACAGTAGGGAGCACTATTATATGGAGACACAGTAGGGAGCACTATTATATATGGAGGCACAGTGGGGAGCACTATTATATGGAGACAGTAGAGGGCACTATTATATGGAGACACAGTAGGGAGCACTATTATATGGAGACACAGTAGGGAGCACTATTATATGGAGACACAGTAGGGAGCACTATTATATGGAGACACAGTAGGGAGCACTATTATATGGAGACACAGTTGGGAGCACTATTATATGGAGACACAGTAGGGAGCACTATTATAGGAAGACACAGTAGAGGGCACTATTATATGAAGACACAGTAGGGAGCACTATTATATGAAGACAAAGTAGGGAGCACTATTATATGGAGGCACAGTGGGGAGAACTATTATATGGAGACACAGTAGAGGGCACTATTATATGGAGACACAGTAGGGAGCACTATTATATGAAGATACAGTAGGGAGCACTATTACATGGAGACACAGTGGGGAGCACTATTATATGGAGACACAGTAGGGAGCACTATTATATGGAGACACAGTAGGGAGCACTATTATATGGAGACACAGTAGGGAGCACTATTATATGGAGACACAGTAGGGAGCACTATTATATGGAGACACAGTAGGGAGGACTATTATATGGAGACAGCAGGGAGCACTATTATATGGAGGCACAGTGGGGAGCACTATTATATGGAGACACAGTAGAAGCACTATTATATGGAGACACAGTGGGGAGCACTATTATATGAAGACACAGTAGGGAGCACTATTATATGGAGGCACAGTGGGGAGCACTATTATATGGAGACACAGTAGGCAGCACTATTATATGGAGACACAGTAGGGAGCACTATTATATGGAGACACAGTAGGGAGCACTATTATATGGAGGCACAGTTGGGTGCACTATTAAATGGAGACACAGTAGGGAGCACTATTATATGGAGGCACAGTAGGGAGCACTATTATATGGAGACACAGTAGAGACCACTTTTATATGGAGGCACAGTAGGGAGCACTATTATATGAAGACACAGTAGGGAGCACTATTATATGGAGTCACAGTAGGGAGCACTATTATATGAAGGCACAGTTGGGTGCACTATTATATGGAGACACAGTAGGGAGCAATATTATATGGAGACACAGTAGGGAGCATAATTATATGGAGGCACAGTAGGGAGCACTATTATATGGAGGCACAGTAGAGAGCACTATTATATGGAGACACAGTAGGGAGCACTATTATATGGAGGCACAGTAGGGAGCACTATTATATGGATACACAGTAGGGAGCACTATTATGGAGACACAGTAGAGAGCACTATTATATGGAGGAACAATAGGGAGCACTATTATATGGAGGCACAGTAAGGAGCACTATTATATGGAGGCACAGTAGGGAGCACTATTATGTGTAGGCAAAGTTGGGTGCACTATTATATGAAGACACAGTAGGGAGCACTATTATATGGAGGCACAGTAGGGAGCACTATTATATGAAGGCACTGTAGGGAGCACTATTATATGGAGGCACAGTAGGGAGCACTATTATGTGGAGACACAGTAGGGAGAACTTTTATATGGAGACTGTTGTGAATTTGGATTCTGGGCTCCCCCGGTGGCTACTGGTGGAATTGAACTGGTGTTGTCATCTTCTCTGTTCACCTGTTCCCATCAAGATGTGGGAGTCGCTATATAACCTTGCTGCTCTGTTAGTTGCTTGCCGGTCAACAATGTTATCAGAAGCCTCTCTGTGCTTGTTCCTGCTCCTAGACAACTACTAGATAAGTTGGACTCTTGTCCATGTTTGTTTTTGCATTTTTGTTCCAGTTCACAGCTGAAGTTTCGTTACTGTGTCTGGAAAGCTCTTGTGAACAGGAATTGCCACTCTGGTGTTATGAGTTAATGCCAGAGTTTTAAAGTAATTTCTGGATGGTGTTTTGATAGGGTTTTCAGCTGACCATGAAAGTGTCCTTTCTGTCTTCTGCTATGTAGTAAGTGGACCTCAAATTTGCTAAACCTATTTTCATGCTACGTTTGTTATTTCATCTTAATTCACCGCCAATACATGTGGGGGGCCTCTGTCTCCTTTCGGGGTATTTCTCTAGAGGTGAGCTAGGACTAATATTTTCCTCTGCTAGCATTATTTAGTCCTCCGGCTGGTGCTGGGCATCTAGAATCAACGTAGGCATGCTACCCGGCCACTGCTAGTTGTGTGTTAGGTTTAGTTCATGGTCAGCTCAGTTCCCATCTTCCAAGAGCTAGTTCCTATATATGCTGATGCTATGTTCTCTTGCCATTGAGAACATGACAGGAGACACAGTTGGGAGCACTATTATATGAAGTCACAGTTGGGTGCACTATTATATGGAGACACAGTAGGGAGCACTATTATATGAAGGCACAGTTAAGTGCACTATTACATGGAGACACAGTAGGGAGAACTATTATATGGAGACACAGTAGGGAGCACTATTATATGAAGGCACAGTTGGGTGCACTATTATATGGAGACACAGTAGGGAGCACTATTATATGGAGTCACAGTAGGGAGAACTATTATATGGAGACACAGTTGGGAGCACTATTATATGGAGGCACAGTAAGGAATACTATTATATAGAGACAGTAGGGAGCACTATTATATGGAGACAGTAGGGAGCACTATTTTATGGATACACAGTAGGAAGCACTATTATATGGAGGCACAGTAGGGAGCACTATTATATGAAGGCACAGTAGGGAGCACTATTATATGGAGTCACAGAAGGGAGCACTATTATATGGAGGCACAGTAGGGAGCACTATTATATGAAGGCACAGTAGGGAGCACTATTATATGAAGACACACTTGGGTGCACTATTATATGGAGACACAGTAGGGAGCACTATTATATGGAGGCACAGTAGGGAGCACTATTATATGAAGGCACAGTTGGGTGCACTATTAAAAGGAGACACAGTAGGGAGCACTATTATATGGAGGTACAGTAGTGAGCACTATTATATGGAGGCACAGTAGGGAGCACTATTATATGGAGACACAGTAGGGAGCACTATTATATGGAGACAGTAGGGAGCACTATTATATGGAGGCACAGTAGTGAGCACTATTACATGGAGACAGTAGGGATCATTATTACATGGAGACAGTAGGGAGCACTATTATATGGAGACACAGTAGAGGGCTCTATTATATGGAGGAACAATAGGGAGCACTATTATATGGAGAAACAGTAGAGGGCACTATTATATGGAGACAGTAGGGATCACTATTATTTGGAGGCACAGTAGTGAGCACTATTATATGGAGACAGTAGGGAGCACTATTACATGGAGACAGTAGGGAGCACTATTATATGGAGACAAAGTAGAGGGCACTATTATATGGAGGAACAATAGGGAGCACTATTATATGGAGACTGTAGGGAGCACTATTATATGGAGAAACAGTAGAGGTCACTATTATATGGAGACAGTAGGGAGCACTATTATGTCGAGACAGTAGGGAGCACTATTATATGGACACACCGTTAGGAGCACTATTATAAGGAGACACAGTAGGGAGCACTATTATATGGAGGCACAGTAGGGAACACTATTATATGGAGACAGTAGGGAGCACTATTAAATGGAAGCACAGTAGGGACAACTATTATATGGAGACAGTAGGGAGCACTATTATATGGAGACACAGTTGGGAGCACTATTATATGAAGGCACAGTTGGGTGCACTATTGTATGGAGACACAGTAGGGAGCACTATTATATGGAGACAGTAGGGAGCACTATTTTTTGGAGACACAGTAGAGAGCACTATTATATGGAGACACAGGAGGGAGCACTATTATACGGAGGCACAGTAGGGAGCACTATTATATGGAGACACAGTAGGGAGCACTATTATTTGGAGACACAGTAGGGAGCACTATTATATGGAGACACAGTAGGGAGCACTATTATTTGGAGACAGTAGGGAGCACTGCTATATATAGACAGAAGGCAGCACTATTATATGGAGGCACAGTAGGGAGCACTATTATATGGGGACAATAGGGAGCACTATTATATGGAGACACAGATGGGGGCACTATTATATGGAGACACAGTAGAGAGCACAATTATATGGAGGCACAGTAGGGAGAACTATAATATGGAGTCAGTAAGGAGCACTATTATATGGAGAGAGTAGGGATCACTATTATATGGAGACTGTAGGGGGCACTATTATATGGAGACACAGTAGGGAGCAGTATTATATGAAGACACAGTAGAAAGCACTATTATATGGAGACGCAGTAGGGAGCACTATTATATGGAGGCACAGTGGGGAGCACTATTATATGGAGGCACAGTAGGGAGCACTATTATATGGAGACACAGTTGGGAACACTATTATATGGAGACACAGTAGGGAGCACTATTATATGGGGACACAGTAGGGAGCACTATTATATGGAGACACAGTAGGGAGCACTATTATATGGAGACAAAGTAGGGAGCACTATTATATGGAGACAGTAGGGAGCACTATTATATGGAGACAGTAGGGAGCACTATTTTATGGAGACACAGTAGGGAGCACTATTATATGAGACACAGTAGGGAGCACTATTATATAGAGGCACAGTAGGGAGCACTATTGTGTGGAGACACAGTAGGGAGCACTTATAAATGGAAGCACAGTAGGGAGCACTATTGTATGGAGACATTAGGGAGCACTATTATATGGAGAAAGTAGGAAGCACTATTTTATGGAGACACAGTAGGGAGCACCATTATATGGAGACACAATAGGGAGCAGTATTATATGGAGACAGTAGGGAACACTATTATATGGAGGCACAGTAAGGAGCATTATTATATGGATGCACAGTAGGGAGCAGTATTATATGGAGACAGTAGGGAGGACTATTATATGGAGACACAGTAGGGAGCACTATTATATTTAGACAGTAGGGAGCACTGTTATATGGAGACAGTATGGAGCACTATTATATGGAAACAGTAGGGAGCACAATTTTATGGAGACACAGTAGGGAGCACTATTATATGGAGACACAGTAGGGAGCACTATTATATGGAGGCACAGTACGGACCACTATTACATGGAGACACTGTAGGGAGCACTATTATATGGGGACACAGTAGGGAACACTATTACATGGAGACACATTAGGGAGCACTATTATCTGGAGACACGGTAGGGAGCACTATTATATGGATACACAGTAGGGAGCACTATTATATGGAGGCACAGTAGGGAGCACTATTATATGGAGACACAGTAGGGAGCACTATTATATGGAGACAGTAGGGAGCACTATTATATGGAGGCACAGTAGGGATCATTATTATTTGGATGCACAGTAGGGAGCACTATTATATGGAGACAGTAGGGATCACTATTATATAGAGACACAGTAAGGAGCACTATTATGTTTAGACAGTAGGGAGCACTATTATATGGAGACAGTAGGGAGCACTATTATATGGAGACAGTAGGGAGCATTATTTTATGGAGACACAGTAGGGAGCACTATTATCTGGAGACACAGTAGGGAGCACTATTATATGGAGACACAGTAGAGAGCACTATTATACAGAGACAGTAGGGATCACTATTATATGAAGACAGTAGGGAGCACTATTATATATAGACAGTTGGGAGCACTATTATATGGAGGCACAGTAGGGAGCAATATTATATGGAGGCACAGTAGGGAGCACTATTATATGGATACACAGTAGGGAGCACTATTATATGGAGACAGTAGGGAGCACTATTATATGGAGGCACAGTAGGGAGCACTATTATATGGAGACACAGTAGGGAGCACTATTATATGGAGACAGTAGGGTGCATTATTATATGGAGACAGTAGGGAGCACTATTATATGGAGACATAATTGGGAGCACTATTATATAGATGCACAGTAGAGAGCACTATTATATGGAGACAGTAGGGAGCACTGTTATATGGAGACACAGTAGAGAGCACTATTATATGGAGACGCAGTAGGGAGCACTATTATATGGAGACAGTAGGGAGCACTATTATATGGAGACAGTAGGGAGCACTATTATATGGTGACAGTAGGGAGCACTATTATATGGAGACACAGTAGGGTGCACTATTATATGGAGGCTCAGTAGGGAGCACTATTATATGTAGACACAGTAGAGAGCACTATTATATGGAGACGCAGTAGGGAGCACTATTATATGGAGACAGTAGGGAGCACTATTATATGGAGACAGTAGGGAGCACTATTATATGGAGACACAGTCGGGAGCACTATTATATGGAGGCACAGTAGAGGGCACTATTATATGGAGACACAGTAGGGAGCACTATTATATGAAGACAGTATGGAGCACTATTATATGGAGACACAGTAGGGAGAACTATTATATGGAGACACAGTAGGGAGCACTATTATATGGAGACAGTAGAGAGCACTATTATATGGAGACACAGTAGAGAGCACTATTATATGGAGACGCAGTAGGGAGCACTATTATATGGAGACACAGTGGAGAGCACTACTATAGTCATTAATAGGCTGGAGCCAGGTGCTTGCATTCCTTGTGTGAACACGCCACATACAGTTTTTATCTTAGTGCATTGGTGTACCACACGGCCAATCCCTGATTGAAGGCTGGCTGTTTCATTAGGTATTGCACCTGTGCATTTGCTATTTTATTTGGGTCTGCTGCACCCTGCTTGTGCATTTGTATTGAGGCCTAATCAGACAGGTAAGCATCTCTGCCTGTTTTTGGTGTGTTTTCTTGAATTCTTCCTTTTTTGGTGTTTTTCATATATGGAGACACAGTAGGGAGCACTATTATATGGAGACACAGTAGGGAGCACTATTATATGGAGACACAGTAGGGAGCACTATTATATGGAGACGCAGTAGGGAGCACTATTATATGTAGACACAGTAGGGAGCACTATTATATGGAGACATAGTAGGGAGCACTATTATATGGAGACACAGTTGGGTGCACTATTATATGGAGACACAGTAGGGAGCACTATTATATGGAGACGCAGTAGGGAGCACTATTATATGGAGACACAGTAGGGAGCACTATTATATGGAGACGCAGTAGGGAGCACTATTATATGCAGACACAGTAGGGAGCACTATTATATGGAGACACAGTTGGGGCACCATTATTTGGGGCACAGTTGGGGGCACTGTTATATGGGGCACAGTTTGGGGCACTATTATATTGAGCACAGTTGGGGACACTATTATATTGGGCACAGTTGGGGCACTATTATATGGAGACACAGTAGGGAGCACTATTTTATGGAGACACAGTTGGGGGCACTATTTTATGGAGACACAGTTGGGGGCACTATTTTATGGAGACACAGTTGGGGGCACTATTATATGGAGACACAGTTGGGGGCACTATTATATGGAGACACAGTTGGGGGCACTATTATATGGAGACACAGTTGGGTGCACTATTATATGGAGACACAGTAGGGAGCACTATTATATGGAGACAGTAGGGAGCACTATTATATGGAGACGCAGTAGGGAGCACTATTATATGTAGACACAGTAGGGAGCACTATTATATGGAGACACAGTTGGGGCACCATTATTTGGGGCACAGTTGGGGGCACTGTTATATGGGGCACAGTTTGGGGCAATATTATATTGAGCACAGTTGGGGACACTATTATATTGGGCACAGTTGGGGCACTATTATATGGAGACACAGTAGGGAGCACTATTTTATGGAGACACAGTTGGGGGCACTTTTTTATGGAGACACAGTTGGGGGCACTATTTTATGGAGACACAGTTGGGGGCACTATTATATGGAGACACAGTTGGGGGCACTATTATATGGAGACACAGTTGGGGGCACTATTATATGGAGACACAGTAGGGAGCACTATTATATGGAGACACAGTTGGGGGCACTATTATATGGAGACACAGTTGGGGGCACTATTATATGGAGACAGTAGGGAGCACTATTATATGGAGACACAGTTGGGGGCACTATTACATGGGGCACAGTTGGGGGCTATACTCTGAAGCGATGAGACCAAGATAAATGTTTTTGCAACTGATGGCTTCAAGACAATATGGTATCGCAAAGGTGAGGAGTACAAAGAAAAATGTCTGCTGCCTACAGTGAGACATGGTGGTGGCCGTGTCGTTATGTGTGATGCATGAGCACTGCTGGTGTCGGGGAGCTACATGTCATTGATCGGATCATGAAATCACAGATGTGCTGCTATATAGTTACATAGAAGATGCTGCCATCATCCTGGCCCCTTGGTAGATGTGCTCTTTTCCAACTCACATTTGTAACATTTCTGTAGAACAGGGTGAAAGCGACTCGGTGGCCAAGTGTCTCCTGATCTGAACCAACCAAACAACTATGTGGAATTCTGAAGAGACAAGTTGTCATCACTTTCCATCCAACGTCCAGGCTCTAAAGGAGGTTGTTTTGAAGAATGGAAAAACATACCTGTTGCAATATGTCACCAACTTGTTCATTCCATGCCTAGAACACTTGGTGTTGTCTTTAAAAGTCATGGAGGTCATACAAAATACTAGATGTAGTGGTTTTTAATGTGGGGTGTACTCATTTTTGCATCAACCAATTTGAGTAAAGTTGAGTAAATGTTCTATGAATCTCAGTCTTGTCACAATTTTGGAAGCTGTCCTTGTGTTCAGTGAGATATTGATTAAAATCTTATTTTCACAGTGGGTGTTCTTATTTATGCTGAGCACTGTATATATACAGTATAGGTCAAAACTTTGGGCACCTCTGTTCCTGCAATGGTTTTTTCCCTTGTTCGTATTGGAATGTGCACATTGTAGGTTCAGACTGAAGGAAGCAAAACTATGAAGGAACATATATGGAAATATGGAAGCAAGGTGTAAAGAAACAAACCAGAATATCTGCTACACCTTACATTATTCTGTGTCCCCCTTATACATCTGAAGGACTTCCCAGAGGTGTTGGCTGCTTTCTCTTCACTTTCCATCCAACTTATCCCAAACAATCTGGTTGGACTGTAGTTGGGTGATTAGGGAGGACATGTCACCTGCCGCAGCTTCCATCTCTGTCATTCTTGGTCAAGTAGCTCATACATCACCTGGACCTGTTTTGGGTTATTGTCCGATACAAACCAGATGGGATGATGACCATGATGGAATACTCTGGTAGCCATGCTAGGTATTGTGCCTTACATTTAGAATAAATCACCAACAGATCAACACCCGACCCACCTCTACCACCATGCTTCACGGTGGGCACCACACAAGTATAAACCAACCCTTCACCTTTTCTGCATCTCACAAAGACAGTTTGGTTGGTACCAAAAATCACAGATTTGATTTCATTAGAACACAGTATAAATTTCCACTGATGTCCAGTCCTTGTGTTGCTTGCCCCAAACAAGTTTTTTCTTGTTTGTGGTTCTCATTTGTGGCTTACTTGCAGCAATAAAAGCATAACAGCAACTTCTCACAGTCTCCTCATCATGGCTGATGTTGATATGTATCTGCTACTTTATATCTGTACATCATTTATGGGTTCTCTGCCGATTTGTGGTTTCTGAGGCCGAAAACTCTGATGAACTTATCCTCTGCAGCAGAGGTTATTCTTGGTCTTCCATTCCAGTTTCATCATTGCCATTGATGCTTTTCATGACTGCTCATGAGGATACCTTCAAGGTGTTAGGCTCACCTAGTGAGGTGGAACCACAAAACCTCAGGTCTGGGTGGGCACACGGACCACGGACATTGGTGCAGCAGTCAGGAAAGCATATGGAGAGTGAGGACTTGGAAGACATGGGGACAGATGTAGAGAGGACACAGGCAAGTTCAAAGCTAGAGAGGCAGAGGAACCACTGGCGTAGTGCATTAATGAAGGTTCAATATGAGTCCATCAACAGCATAACAGTTCACTGGAACTAAGGGATAAATCCTGGAGGTGGATCACAGAGGGATGACCAGTAAGGCAGAGGGTATGCAGGATTGCAAAGTAAACTAATCACTTAATACTTAAAAATTCCTAGGTAGATGATGTCATAGAGCCATGCTGACAACTTGGAAATGCCAATGTGGAGCACAACAGAGAGCACCAGACCTAAGGGAAGGAAGCGGAGCCCAGGATACCTGGGACGGGTGCGTAACATAAGGTTCTAGCAATTTTCTGGATTCCAGTAGCAGACCGATTTCGAGGACCGATTCCTTGGTGGGCCCTCAGAATAATTTTCCCTGGTGGGCCAGAGTAACCCAAGTCCTACTGTGGCACTATCCACACCTAATATCGTCGTCCACTTGCTTCTCTCTATCCTTGAAGGATACATTCATAGAGACTTGTCTCAGAAGTCCCACTCCTCGCGAATCCCTAAACATTTCCATGGATCCCTGTAGATTTTTTTAAAGTTTTAGTTATTTTTTTCTCCCTAGCGGAATGACAGAGTGAATTTGTTTTTAACCTCATCCTTCAGAGCTGCCTCTAAAAATAGCGGAACTCATCCAGTGAGAAAACCGCCCAGATAGGACCAAAATCAATGGAATAAAAAGAAACCCAGTCAAGTGGAACTCTTCTTATTTTGAGGAACTTGCGAGTGTTCACCGCCGTCTCCTAAGGGACAAATCACAAGTGGATCCTCCTTCCTAGAAGCTTCTCAGTATCTCGGTAGCTGTAGAATCCTCGGCACTGGGGGATTCCACCAGTAACTGTGAATTCCAGTGTATCGCTCCCATAAACATTTATATAACAAACATTTCTTCTTTTTTTTTTTTTACATCCCACTCAAGATCCAAAAATAGAGACAGCAGAGCCGGGCACCCTGGCAGAGCGCGGTAGACACTGGTACACCACATTTTCTATAAGCTCTTAGGAGATCAGCTGTTTTGTTTCTTTTCTCCGGAAGAAAAGCAATTATTTGTGTCTGCAACGTGTCAGCCCCATCATCCGTAATTACCGGTTCTACTCATCCGTCACGTTCATGGTGCTTGTAAATCAAAGAACATTTTATTTATTTATTTGCCTCTATTGTAATGATAATGCGGATTTATTTTCCTTTGTGTGAAATAAGTTGTGTGATCTGCCCTCTAGTGGCCAAAAGATAGATAACACATGCCCTCTGCTTATTAGTGAGGAGGAGGAGGGGATAAATATCTGTTTATCAATCTATACATTCACCTCATATCTACAGGGGCTTCTCACAAAATTAGAATATCATCAAAAAGTGAATTTATTTCAGTTCTTCAATACAAAAAGTGAAACTCGTATATTCTATAGAGTCATTACACACAGAGTGATCTATATCACGTGTTTATTTCTGTTAATGTTGATGATTATGGCTTACAGCCAATGAAAACCCCAAAGTCATTATCTCAGTAAATTAGAATACTTTATAACACCAGCTTGAAAAATTATTTTTATATATGAGTTTTATTTTTTGCATTGAAGAACTGAAATAAATTAATTAATTTTCTGATAATATTCTAATTTTGTGTGAAGCACCTCTATCTATCTATCTATCTATCTATCTATCTATCTATCTATCTATCTATCTATCTATCTATCTATCTATCTATCTATCGTAATGCACTGCTAGCACCGTATGCAGTGAAGAGGCAGTGACCCACAAAGTGCAAGCACAAAAGTCTCTTTAATGTGTTACTTCACACATAAGGGTGCATAGCATTTTATAATACACAACATCAAAGTACAATACACACAGTTGCATGTCATCTCAGTGATCGTTTCATAGCACTGCGCATCATATGGCTTCTAGATTGCAGTCCCTAAACACGCCGGACCTATCCTTGTTCAGTATCCATGGGGTGACCGCACGTCATATTAGTCTCCAAACACAGCTTCACATGTTGCAGACACTACACACGCCAGTCCTCTTCTAACTAGTTTCTGTGGGTTCCATAGCCAAGTGAAGGTCAGCATCCAATCCAGGTAAAATAGAAAAATCCTTTATTGTGCCAAATGCGACGTTTCAACCACACAGGTCTTTATCAAGCAAGACCAGTGTGGTTGAAACGTCGCATTTGGCACAATAAAGGATTTTTCTATTTTACCTGGATTGGATGCTGTCCTTTACTTGGCTATGGTTTGTACAGTACTTCTCCACTTGGGTCTAGTGGAATTAGGATGGGCATCTCCATGCCAGTTGTGCTGTCAGCTATTTTTTGATTTATAGTTCCCGTGGGTGTCCTGCACCGCTGTATCACAGACTCTTTACTCACACAGCCGTACACTGCCCAGGATATCCTCCAGATAGCAGCTGGGGACCATATCCACCTGTTTGCAATCTTTACACATGCCAGTCCTATTTCAGGCACAGGACATCCGCCTCCGGTTCACCTCCAAGCACAGGACTGTCCACATCTGAGACCAATTACTATGGATGACTTGCATCGCTGTATATGCTGCAGGTGCCAGGCTATTCAGCTGCCATAGCTGCTGGCTCCGCTGGCCTGTGCTGCTTCACACACACAGCCAGCACTCTGCAGGCCTCTGCTCTGCACAACAGATGATAACATCAGAGACAGTTTTGGTTGACAACCCCCAGAGCCCTTCCTCCCGACTTCCCAGCCCTCCACCTCCAAAACCAACTTCTCCACCATTACAGAAGATCGACTCTCCACTCTACTCTCAAGATCACATCTCACCACCTGTGCACTTGACCCGCTCCCATCCCACTTCAATCCAAACCTCACCACAGTCTTCATCCCAACCCTAACCCATCTCTTCAACCTATCACTAACAACTGGTGTTTTCCCCTCATGCTTTAAACATGCCTCAATCACACCTATCCTCAAAAAGCCCTCTCTTGACACATCCTCTGTATCTATCGCCCGATATCTTTTCTCCCCTATGCCTCAAAACTACTGAAACAACACGTCCATCTTGAACTGTCCACCCATCTCTCTTCTTGCTCCCTCTTCGACCGCTTACAATCTGGCTTCCGGTCACACGATACCACTGAAACTGCCCTAACTAAGGTCACCAATGACCTACTAACCGCCAAGAGCAAGCGGCACTACTCTGTCCTCCTCCTGGACCCGTCTTCTGCCTTTGACACAGTGGACCATTCCCTCCTGCCACAGATCCTCTCATCTTTTGGCATCACAGACATGGCCCTATCCTGGATCTCGTCATACCTAAGGCTGGTTTCACATTTGCAGTTAAGTCTGCAGCGTATCGTCCGCAACCGCAACAGCATGCAAAAACGCCTGCAAACACATGATATTGCAGCATTTAATATCCGCATCAGCTTACGCATAATGGCAAAAAAATGCAGCGTTTGCATGCCTTTTTGCATGCGTTCAATATTTCCAGGAGGGTGTGTCTCAATGGACGTGAAAATCAGTTCCTGGATATGTGCATGCGTATGCATGCGTTCCCATAGACAGTAATGCGTTTTTTAATGCACTCATCCGCATGTTTGCGCATATTTGACGGAAATTTGCCACCTCAAAAATTGCAACATGATGCGATAGCTGCACACCGTGAAAAAACACATGCGTAAGCAAGTGCGGGCGAACGCATGCACCTGCGTCTACAAAGTTAAAGATATGAAATCAAGACGCATGGGATGTATGCGTCAGAAACGCTGCGGACACAACCGCAAATGTGAAACCAGCCTAACACACCGGACATTCAGCGTCTCCCACTCACACACCACCTCCTCACCTCGCCCCCTATCTATCGGAGTCCCACAAGGTTCAGTCCTTGGGCCCCTGCTCTTCTCCATTTATACCTTTGGCCTGGGACAGCTCATAGAATCTCATGGCTTCCAGTATCACCTCTATGCTGATGACACACAGATCTACATGTCTGGACCAGATATCACCTCCCTACTAACCAGAATCCCTCAATGTCTGTCCGCTATTTCATCCTTCTTCTCCGCTAGATTTCTGGAACTTAACATGGACAAAACAGAATTCATCGTCTTTCCCCCATCTCACGCGACCTCCCCAACGAACCTATCCATTACAGTAAACGGCTGCCAACTCTCCCCAGTCCCACAAGCTCGCTGCCTCGGGGTAATCCTTGACGCTAATCTCTCCTTCAAACCACATATCCAAGCCCTTTCCACTTCCTGCCGACTTCAACTCTAAAATATTTCACGGATCCGTACATTCCTCAACCAAGAATCTGCAAAAACCCTAGTCCATGCCCTCATCATCTCCCTCCTTGACTACTGCAACCACCTGCTCTGTGGCCTCCCCTCGAACACTCTCGCACCCCTCCAATCTATTCTAAACTCTGCTGCCCGACTAATCCACCTGTCCCCCCGCTATTCCCCGGCCTCTCCCCTCTGTCAATCCCTGCACTGGCTCCCCATTGCCCAGAGACTCCAGTACAAAAGACAAACCATGACATACAAAGCCATCCACACCCTGTCTCCTCCATACATCTGTGACCTCGTCTCCCGGTACTTTCCTGCACGCAACCTCCGATCCTCACAAGATCTCCTTCTCTACTCCCCTCTTATCTCCTCTTCCCACAATCGTATACAAGATTTCTCTCGCGTATCACCCCTACTCTGGAACCCTCTACCACAACACATCAGACTCTTGCCTACCATCGAAACCTTCAGAAAGAACCTGAAGACCCACCTCTTCCGACAAGCCTACAACCTGGAGTAACCACCGATCAACCAAACCACTGCACGACCAGCTCTATCCTCACCTACTGTATTCTCACCCATCCCTTGTAGATTGTGAGCCTTCGCTGGCAGGGTCCTCTCTCCTCCTGTACCAGTCGTGACTTGTATTGTATTGTACTTGTTTTAATTATGTATACCCCTCCTCACATGTAAAGCGCCATGGAATGAATGGCGCTATAATAATAAATAGCAATAATAATAATAACAACAACAGCACACTCCAAACTGACACTGACGTTGCATCTGACACCTGACACCCCCATACCTCTTACTGCAGGGTTTTTAACAAACAAACCTGTGGCCTTCAGCCACATGGAAAACCCAGACCGGAAATCCATGACTGCCATGCACACCTATGGACTTCATCCATCTCCATGCACAACCTGGGGAGAACACACAGCGACCCCTACCTGTGACACGAGTCGCTGCCTCACATTATCTATCTATTTATCTATGACAGATACTATAGCTAATCTGGAGGATGTGACTCCCTCTGCTCTGACTCTGCACTCCTCCCATTGACCTGCAAGTGTTCGCAACCAATTCTACTTGCCCAAATTGTAGGCTTGCAGCCCAGGAGAGACATCCTCTGCTTCCTGCCCACACTTTCTGACTGACATAGGTGCATGGCTGGATGACGTCAACATTCAGCGTGTGCCTGTATCAGAGAGAAAGCTGCCAGCAACAATGATGCTGTGGCTGCGGGAGATATTCGGAATGGTGACTGGTGTTTGTGCTTTTTTTTTAATAATACATTGGGGGGTGGGGAGGGCAATGATGGAGGTGATGGAGAGGGCAATGATGGAGGTGGTGGTAGAGAGGGCAATGATGGAGGTGGTGGTAGAGAGGGCAATGATGGAGGTGGTGGTGGAAGGGCAATGATGGAGGTGGTGGTGGAGAGGGCAATGATGGAGGTGGTGGTAGAGAGGGCAATGATGGAGGTGGTGGTAGAGAGGGCAATGATGCAGGTGGTGGTAGAGAGGGCAATGATGGAGGTGGTGGAGAGGGCAATGATGGAGGTGGTGGTAGAGGGCAATGATGGAGGTGGTGGTGGAGAGGGCAATGATGGAGGTGGTGGTAGAGAGGGCAATGATGGAGGTGGTGGTAGAGAGGGCAATGATGGAGGTGGTGGTAGAGAGGGCAATGATGGAGGTGGTGGAGAGGGCATTGATGGAGGTGGTGGAGAGGGCATTGATGGAGGTGGTGGTGGAAGGGCAATGATGGAGGCTTGAGAAAGGCTCACACACAGCTGAAACGTCATGCAAAATGGGATATTAAAATAGCTTTTTTGCACTAAAATGATTGTGTGCTGCCTCTTTGATTTTTCTAATATAAGGACTTTTATGTACCTGTGAAGCCCTGTACCCAACTACTGCTATTGCTCAGTTGCTGCTCTCTGCTGGGTTTGTTTCCTAGGTCATGGGTCTTCCAGCAGGACAATGACCCCAAACATACTTCAAGAAACACCAGAAATGGATGGAAACAAAGCGCTGGAGAGTTCTGAAATGGCAGCAATGAGTCCGGATCTAAATCCCATTGATCACCTGGAGAAAGCTTAAAATTACTGTTAGAAGAAGGCGCCTTCAAATATGAGAGAACTGGAGCACGGTGCAAAAGAAGAGTCGTCCAAAATTCCAGCTGAGAAGTATAAGAAGCTTGTGGATGGTTATAGGAAGCAATTGATAGCACCTATTTATTCCAAAGGGTGTACAACCAAATATTAATTTGAGGGCGCAACAGTTTTGGGGTTTTGGAATGTGTGAAAATGAGGAATAACATTTTTCATAGCTGTTATTTGCCCTGTAAGCTGCATTGGGTTTTGAAATTATGTCCAATTTACCTTTTTTTCTTGTTATTCCAATACACACTTCTACAGGAAGTGGGATTGGTCTTTGTTTCTCTATAAGAAGTTTGGGAGTGTCATTTTCACTCTGCAGGAAGTGGGGGCGTGTCTTTATCACTCTACAGGAAGTGGGGGCGTGTCTTTATCACTCTACAGGAAGTGGGGGCGTGTCTTTATCACTCTGCAGGAAGTGGGGGCGTGTCTTTTTCACTGCATGAAGTGGGGCTTGTCTTTATCACTCTGCAGGAAGTGGGGGCTTGTCTTTTTCACTCTACAGGAAGTGGGGGCGTGTCTTTATCACTCTGCAGGAAGTGGGGGCGTATCTTTTTCACTGCATGAAGTGGGGCTTGTCTTTTTCACTCTACAGGAAGTGGGGGCTTGTCTTTTTCACTCTACAGGAAGTGGGGGCTTGTCTTTTTCACTCTACAGGAAGTGGGGGCGTGTCTATTTCAGTCTGCAGGAAGTCGGGGTGTGTCTTTATCACTCTACAGGAAGTAGTAGTGGATCTTTTTCACTTGACAGCATAGGAAGGAGGGTCTTTTTACTCTACAGGAAGTGAGGGCGATTCTTTCACTGTACAAAAATTGGTGTTGGGTCTTTTTCACTCTACAGGAAGCAATAGTGGATTTTTTTCACTCGACAGGAAGTGGGGTGGGTCTTTGCCTTTCTGCTCCTCCCCTCCTGTCTATCAAACCTAATACAGCTGTAGCAGAGAAGCTTTCATTTCAGAGCAGACAAGCCATTAGACAGAAGCAGGAGCAGTGCATGCTTCGAAGGGAGGAAAATGAAGTCCCCGCACCTCTAGTGCTGGCAGAATGTTGATAAAGGGGTATCTGCTACTGATCCAGAGTGGATGACAAGTTACAAAGCATGAAAATAGGCACATATTACACTGGTTTGTCCATCAAGAGCAGTTTTATCTTGTTGCTGGGGAATAAGCGCAGCAAGGCCACGTTTTCAATAGGTTTTATGTGACAGGACTACTATACTAACTGCCATAGACTTGTTTGGTTCAGATATAACAAGGGTGACCCTACAAAGTGGGACCGTATGATCGGTGGAACCTCCAGGATCCTGATTTATCACCATTTCACCGTCCCTTTCCAAGGGCCCCATTAGGGCCCTCTATCTGCTACGGGACGACTGCTAACTCTGCTGCCACGCCCCTGAATACCTCCTGTACAAAGCGGGGGTGGTACCAAAAGCGGCCAATCAGATTCCAGATGTAACTTGTTCATGTCAGTGATCCCGAATGTCTCCGAGGGCCAAAATCTTACCCCATTGATTATTTTTCGGGACCATACCGGGCAGTTTTTCCAACCCTATGGCAGCACACACAGCTTGTTTTAGTAAATAGAGCTGTCAATCAAAGTCTCCTCTTATTTCTGGCTTCGACTCCCCTCTAAATGCCATCATTTACGCGCACATTATTCTTCCATCTTGCTTGACAGTGTAGCAGCTTCATGTGACATTCTGACATAGCAATAGACGGCAATTAGGGAAAAACGCGCAGGAAAAATTGTACCTGTCAGAACTTGCTTGTTTGTGTGGAAGAAAGACGTGTTACGCGGCTCGTCTCCTGAAGGTGCGGCTCGGACTCTTCGTGATATCGCGCGGGAGCAAACTTCTGGCAAATCTGTCCTGCATTTCACTGGTGGTCCCATTTTCCTAAGGCACCCACTATCTTCTATGTACCCCTCTGATCCCTGCCGCTGTGCACATTGCTTTACCTTTTATAATATTGCTGGCTAATTGAGATAACTATACCGCAACCATCCTATTGCGCCAATAGTCACGTTGGTCATTTCTCTCCAGAACAAATCTCCTTGCTTGTGCCAGAGACAGTCAACACAATTCCTAATACCTAACAGACTAGCATGTTTCGCCTCTATTCCGGCTTCATCAGAGGTACAGTGGCTTTTAACTATAAGCCTCTGATGAAGGAGGATTAGTGACTTTTGTATTTGTTGCAAGTGTACATACAACTGTTTTATTTATTCACATACATGAAGGTACATGCTACTTTTAATTGGGGATGCCCCATTTTGTACACTATAGCACATATATTTAGGTATAATGCTTTTAATTAGGCAGAACAAACAGCTTTACTTATATACTTGTACCAGGGACAGTCACCACAATTGTTAAAACTAAGAAACTAGTATGTTTCGCCCCTAATCTGGCTTCATCAGGGGCACATCGGCATTTAACTATAAGCCTCTGTGCTTTTGAGGAAGTCAGAGTAATGGCTTTTGTATTTGTGGTGATTGTACATACAACAGGGTCATTTCGTCACATACATGGCGGTACATAGTACCGTTAATTGGTGATGTTACATTTTGTACAGTATGACACATATATTTAGCATTAGTGCTGTCAATTAGGCAGGAAATCCCACTTCACTTATATAATTGTATCAGGGATAGTCACCACAATTATTAAAACCTAACACACTAGCATGTTTCGCCACTAATATGGCTTCATCAGGGGTAGAGGGGATTTAGCTATAAGCCTGTGTACCCCTAATGAATTCAGATTAGTGGCTTTTGTAATTGTGGAAATTGTGCATGCAATTTAGTCATATATCATGTTAATTAGGGACGCAGCATTTTTTACTGTATGGCAGTTCTATGTAGGCATAATGTAGTACATTAATTTTGCATATGAGACGAGAGGGATTATAAGATTGTACCACCAAGGGCACCATCCTGCATAAGGCCTGCTCTGTTCATAGACTTAGATGACATTAAAGAGTTAAGTTGGCATTCAAACCCCCTAAAAGGATTACTGTGCTTCCCCCTTCCCGAATCTCCCTGTAATCTGATCATGTCTCCTCCGCTAATAACACAACCTGTCCTGTTAGGTTTGTTTCGCAGTATTTGTTGAAAGCAACACGCAAAGAAAATAAGTGTTGAAAGGCGAAAATGAGACTTTTATGGACAGAAGGCGGCCAAGTGCCAAGATGCAGCTCACGTAAAGCGCCTGCATAGAAGCGCCATAGAGCGGAGGGAGGAACTTGGCGGCATCTCCGGAAACGCATGGAGCCCATTCAGGGATCAGTGACGCCGCAAAATTTGCTCTAAAGAAATAGATCTCGGGGTTTTTTTTTTCTAATAAAATGATATACTAATATAATATAGTAAAACCTCAGCACCATTAGGGCAAACTGATTAATATCATTATTATCCGGTTATTATTATGTTATTATTATTATTAGGCTATGACTGATACCAAGCTGATACTTATCCCATGGATCCAGCCCCGATCAGGGTGATGTCAGTCTGCTGCTAGCCCCTCTGCCTGCTAGAATGCTCATGGCAACCCAGTGCACTTTCCCGAAGTCACTCCGCTGGGACCGGCTCCGGGATACGGCGGTCCGGCCTACTACTCTGCCGGTGGTCCGGCCTACTACTCTGCCGGTAACTCTGCAATACGATTGGATTGAACCGCTTGCACTGCTACATCACTGGGCTCTGCTATGAGTTTGACCATCAGCACTTTGAGCCTCTTGACATGCCCAGCTCTGCTACACCACTGTGCTCTGCTATATGGCTGACCACCATCACTCTCAGCATGCAGACATACTATGCTCTGCTACACATCTGGCCTCTACTTTAGCGCATTGTGCCTCCATTCCCAGATCTGCTACATTATTGGACTCTGTGACTTCCCCAGCTCTACTACTTCACTGGGCTCAATTTGCTCTGCTGCCTTTGTTCTGCATTGGACTTTCTTACAAACTCAGCTGCGCTATACCGCGGAGTCTATTCTGGTAAACTGCTCTGTGCGTACACTGTGTCCGGTAGGCTCCTTAGCTCCCTCTAGTGGCGTCTTCAGCACTGCAGCAGCCAAAATATTACCGCCTCCTCCAGAAATGTAGACTTTGTGACACTTATAAAGTATAGCCCAGGAAATCCCTATAAGCAGAAATTGGGCATTACATCACAGCAATTAAAATCAGTGTATTGGTAACTTTGCAGTAGCTCTCGACACTGGCTGGGAGACCCTACTCTGTCACTGCACACAATAAGTCTTATTAGCGCAAATGGAAAGAAGACAACTCAGCCTATCCCTGATACACAATATCTGACTCAAGTCACCCAATAATTATTCTGAATGCAATAAGTTATAATCTTTGCTGTTACTACTGAACATGAGCTACATAGAGACAGGAATCCCTCATTTCAATGTGTACTGTGTATGGGAGATATAGCAGCTAGTCATCACCCATTAGCTCAGAGACATCTGAAAATTAGAGATAGTCTTCACACACTAGCTCTGAGACATCTGAAAATTAGAGATAGCCTTCACCCACTAGCTCAGAGACATCTGAAAATTAGAGATAGCCTCCACCCACTAGCTCAGAGACATCTGAACATTAGAGATAGTCTTCACACACTAGCTTGAAGACATCTGAAAATTAGAGATAGCTTTCACCTACTAGCTCAGAGACATCTGAAAATTAGAGATAGCCTTTACCCACTAATAAAGAGACATCTGAAAATTAGAGATAGTCTTCACACACTAGCTCGGACACAGCTGAAAATTAGAGATAGCCTTCACCCACTAGCTCAGTGACATCTGAAAATTAGAGATAGCCTTCACCCACTAGCTCAGAGACATCTGAAAATTAAAGATAGTCTTCACACACTAGCTTGAAGACATCTGAAAATTAGAGATAGCTTTCACCTACTAGCTCAGAGACATCTGAAAATTAGAGATAGCCTTTACCCACTAACAAAGAGACATCTGAAAATTAGAGATAGTCTTCCACACTAAAGGCCCCGTCTCACATAGCGATTTACCAACGATCACGACCAGCGATACGACCTGGCCGTGATCGTTGGTAAGTCGCTGTGTGGTCGCTGGGGAGCTGTCACACAGACCGCTCTCCAGCGACCAACGATCAGGGGAACGACTTCGGCATCGTTGAAACTGTCTTCAACGATGCCGAAGTCCCCCTGCAGCACCCGGGTAACCAGGGTAAACATCGGGTTACTAAGCGCAGGGCCGCGCTTAGTAACCCGATGTTTACCCTGGTTACCAGCGTAAATGTAAAAAAAAACAAACAGTACATACTTGCCATCTGATGTCCGTCAGGTCCCTTGCCGTCTGCTTCCTGCTCTCACTGAGCAGCCGTACAGCGAGAGCGCAGCGGTGACGTCACTGCTGCGCTCTGCTCTCGCTGTACGGCCGGATCTCAGTCAGAGCAGGAAGCAGACGCCAAGGGACCTGACGGGCAACAGATGGTGAGTATGTACTGTTTGGTTTTTTTTACATTTACGCTGGTAACCAGGGTAAACATCGGGTTACTAAGCGCGGCCCTGCGCTTAGTAACCCGATGTTTACCCTGGTTACCAGTGAAGACATCGCTGGATCGGTGTCACACACACCGATTCAGCGATGTCAGCGGGACCTCAACAACCAAAAAAAGGTCCAGGCCATTCCGACACGACCAGCGATCTCGCAGCAGGGGCCTGATCGCTGGTACGTGTCACACATAGCGAGATCGCTACTGAGGTCGCTGTTGCGTCACAAAACTTGTGACTCAGCAGCGATATCGCTAGCGATCTCGCTATGTGAGACGGGGCCTTAACTCGGACACAGCTGAAAATTAAAGATAGCCTTCACCCACTAGCTCAGAGACATCTGAAAATTAGAGATAGTCTTCACACACTAGCGCAGACACAATAGAAAATTAGAGATAATCTTCACACACTAGCTCGGAGACAAGTGAAAATTAGAGATAGTTTTCACCCACTAGCTCAGAGACAAGTGAAAATTAGAGATAGTCTTCACCCATTAGCTCAGAGACAAGTGAAAATTAGAGATAGTCTTTACCCACTAGCTCAGAGACAACTGAAAAGTAGACATAGAAGGAAAAACTGTTGTTAAAGGCAGGACATTTGTAAAAAATAAGCTTCTAAACATGTGCTGTATGAAGATAAGAAAGCAGGAATCCCTCATGTCTCTTCAAATGCAGTGTGTGGGAGGCATCATTGCAGCTACTATTTATCCACTAGCTCAGAGACAACTGAAAATGAGAGAAAAGGAAAACCTAATGTAAAATGCAGTATATTTGTAAAAAAATATATGTTTCTAAACATGCTGTACAGAGATAGGAGAGCAGGAATCCCTCATGTCTGTGTGTGTGTTGTGTAAGGGAAACATCATAGCAGTTTATCTCCACCCAGCAGCTCAGATACCTGATTAGAAATGCAGCTTACAGGGCAAATAACAGCTATGAAAAATGTTATTCCTCATTTTCACACATTCCAATTCCCAATACGAGGAAAGTACAACAAACAGTGGGACAATGCACAACAAATAACACTCCTCAATTTCTCCAATAGGAAACTTCACTGCTGCGACAGGAATGGACACCTTTGTGCGCAGTTCTTCCTGGCAGACCACTTCTGGACAGACTTCTCCCAACAGTAGATGAGATTAGATGGGTCCCACTGGTTGCTGCCAGTTTTGAGCTAATGGCACTGCTGGACATCTTCCAAATTTGAAGGGAAGTTTCATCTTCTGCACTAGAATTTTTGGCCACCCACTATGCCGACGGTTCTCAACATTGTCCATTTCTTGGTGCTTCTTCAGCACATCATGAAACCCCAGTCTGCTTTAAATTGTTTGCCCAGGTGAGAGCTTGCTGATGCAGTATAACTACCCTGTGCTTGATGCTCTAATACATGTACATGTCGAGTTTGAACTCCATACTGATATATATGCAGTTGAGTTAATGTACTGTCTAAATAAATCGGTACTTTACTTTATTATGCTAATTCATGCAAATTTCTAGGCAGAACAATACCACATACCTCCCTTTTATCTGTTATCTGTTGTACAGTACTTAGCTGAAAGGTGCTCTTCACTCCTGAACTGCTTTCCTATCAGCACCTACGTTAATGGGTGGCAAGATAACCCAGTCTCACTGCCGTCCCTTTAAGACATCAGTAAGTCATTGTAATGAATTGTTATGTTGTTAATCACGGTGATGTTTCATCTGTTTCTGCCCATTGATCCCAATTAACAGTTCTGTCTGTTCACTTAATTATTTATTTTACTTGTAAAGATGAAACTGAAGGAGAGATGGAAATCCAATGAGGCCCTGTAGGGAAGCTGCCACGCAGTGAATCCACACAATCAATGCTTTATATGCTGAATTAAAATGATTTATCTGCTCTTCTGTTGTTGTTGGGGCTTAAAATAAGTCTGTGCAAACAAGAAAAACAGTGTAATCTATAGTACATATAACATCCTATGATCAGCTCAGTGCTCATAGCTACAAACAGTCACCTGCTTGTCACCCAGACGGGTAATCTGACATCATAAAACATGAGGGACAGGTCAAAGTAAAGAATAAGTAGCAGCTAGTACACATTTCTAGAACTAAATCGTTCATACAATATAACTTGTAATAAACAACGGCCCCAATTTCTCATTCATTGGCTTATTGTTCAGTGTCCAAATGAAAAAGGCACGGTATCGCTGCAGAGAAGTCCACAAGAAAATGGCTGCCACGCGGTGCAGCTCTCCCCATTAGAAGAAGTTAAAGGAAAAGGCCACCTGGAAAGGTCTGAAGGTGAATTCTTGCTGACCGGAGGACGGAGCAGTATACTGATCGGAGGTTCCCTGGGTGGCTGCAGGTGCAGCAGAGGTTGGTGCAGCGCTCGTTGGGGATTTGTGAATACTCTTACGGAAAACCTTGCTGCGGTTTGGTCTCGCTGTCAGAGTCACTTCGGTCATCTTTGCCGATTTAGTTGCAGCATGCATGAGTCTCAGCTGTTTAACCCTTTCTTCTTCCATCTTGCGGCGGTAATCACCAAACATTACCCGCATCACTTGCCGTTTCTTCACCAATGGGACTTTCGCACTCCGCTTCCTGCAGGATGTGAGCATATAACTACTGTAATACTGCTCCTATGTGCGAGAATATAACTGCTATAATACTGCCCCTATGTACAAGAATATGACTACTATAATACTGCTCCTATGTACAAGAATATAACTACTATAATACTGCTCCTATGTACAAGAATATAACTACTATAATACTGCTCCTATGTACAAGAATATAACTACTATAATACTGCTCCTATGTACAAGAATATAACTACTATAATACTGCCCCCTATGTACAAGAATATAACTACTATAATACTGCCCCTATGTACAAGAATATAACTACTATAATACTGCCCCTATGTACAAGGATATAACTACTATAATACTGCCCCTATGTACAAGAATATAACTACTATAATACTGCCCTGTATGTACAAGAATATATCTACTATAATACTGCCCCTATGTACAAGAATATAACTACTATAATACTGCTCCTATGTACAAGAATATAACTACTATAATACTGCTCCTCTGTACAAGAATATAACTACTATAATACTGCTCCTATGTACAAGAATATAACTACTATAATACTGCCCCTATGTACAAGAATATATCTACTATAATACAGCCCCTATGTACAAGAATATAACTACTATAATACTGCCCCTATGAACAAGAATATATCTACTATAATACAGCCCCTATGTACAAGAATATAACTACTATAATACTGCCCCTATGTACAAGAATATAACTACTATAATACTGCCCCTATGTACAAGGATATAACTACTATAATACTGCCCCTATGTACAAGAATATAACTACTATAATACTGCCCTGTATGTACAAGAATATATCTACTATAATACTGCCCCTATGTACAAGAATATAACTACTATAATACTGCCCCTATGTACAAGAATATAACTACTATAATAATGCCCCTATGTACAAGAATATAACTACTATAATACTGCTCCTATGTACAAGAATATATCTACTATAATACAGCCCCTATGTGCAAGAATATAACTACTATAATACTGCTCCTATGTACAAGAATATAACTACTATAATGCTGCCCCTATGTACAAGAATTTAACAACTATAATACTGCTCCTATGTACAATAATATAACTACTATAATACTGCTCCTATGAACAAGAATATAAATACTATAATACTTCCCCTATGTACAAGAATATAACTACTATAATACTGCTCCTATGTACAAGAATATAACTACTATAATACTGCTCCTATGTACAAAAATATAACTACCATAATACTGCTCCTATGTACAAGAATATAACTACTATAATACTTCCCCTATGTACAAGAATATAACTACTATAATACTACTCCTATGTACAAGAATATAACTACTATAATACTGCTCCTATGTACAAGAATATAACTACTATAATACTACTCCTATGTACAGGAATACAACTACTATAATACTGCCCCTATCTACAAGAATATAACTACTATAATACTGCCCCTATGTACAAGAATATAACTACTATAATACTGCTCCTATGTACAAGAATATAACTACTATAATACTGCTCCTATGTACAAGAATATAACTACTATAATACTGCTCCTATGTACAAGAATATAACTACTATAATACTGCCCCTATGTACAAGAATATAACTACTATAATACTGCTCCTATATACAAGAATATAACTACTATAATACTGTTATGTACAACAATATAATCACAATAATACTGCCTCACAGATATAATATTCTATATAACCAAAGATAATATTAGTTTTCATTAAAGTGAAGGATCAGACTGAGTGGAATTATCTCTATATGTTTTATTACGTGGTGGATATAACGGTTTCTTTGCACTGTTGGGTCCTGGTTTCTTATTCAGTCAAGGATAATGTGTATGGAGATTATATGTTCTTTTCAAGTTTTCCCAAGTTTCCTCTCACAATACAAAAAAACGTGCTCATATGGAATTTAGACTATGAGCCCCGATGGGGACAGTAAGTGATGCCAATGTCTGTAATGTGAGGCAGTATAATAAATAATACATTTCAGAGAAAACCAAGTCTCTCCATAGTTTGCATTACATCCCAGTTTGCTGCAGACGCCATACTTTCCATGCCCGTTCCTTCTTCAGGCCCCAACCCTGGAGCCAGTAGGTGGCAGCAAAGCTGTATAAATGAAACCATCACCTTGATTGATATTTTCCTGATGATGGAAAACATATTTATTCATGTTACTCGTATCGGAAGCTGAAAATATGGAACATTGAATCACTAAATGAAAGTCCACATTTGTCAGGATACAAAATGCCACCTAAGACATCAACACTAAATTATAACCATTGCTGGGAGACAAAAAAAGTTTTGATAAAGTTCTGATAAAGGGAAAATGTTAAGGTTGTTTATTAGTTCACTACTTTCTTAGATATTACATGAAAAGTATATAATACTCCATGCAGATACTGCTGACACAGGTAACAGCAGGTGCAAAAATTGTGAGTGCAGTTATTAAGCTTCAACCACTGAAAAGACACCTTCTTCATGGCCGCCCAAGAGGAGCAACATTGGTGGCAGGAAGAGTCAGGTGGAGGCTCTCATGTGGTCAAAAGAAAAGAAAATGTTTTCATTAGCTAGGTAAAAGAAGAGCAGAATTCTGGCATGGCATAATAAATGGACATTTAAAAAAACAAAATCAAATAAAAACACACAATCAAACAGAACAGCTCACCCCATCTGTATCATTAACAATCCGGGTGCTCGGCAGTCTGAGCAGGCATGAAGATAAATGTGACTGAAGAAAAAGTCGTCACTCCGCACATGTTTCGGAATGAAATTCCTTAATCATAGCTACCCTGGAGGACATAGTGAAGATTTTTTCCTCTTTTCTCCTCAAGATGCTCGAACAGATGAAATATTGTAGAACTTTGGGAGTTTTCAGCAAAGCTGTGGAGATTTGTCAACTCTTCTAGATCAGATTAGATCAGATAGACAGACATGGTGGACAGCAGTGTGAGCAGTCTCTTCTAAACTCAGTACCTCGAGAATCTCCAGTATTAGATCAGATAGACAGATAGACATGGTGGACAGCAGTGTGAGTAGCCTCTTCTTACCTCAGCACCCCTGGTATCTCCAGTATTAGATCAGATAGACATGGTGTACAGCAGTGTGAGCAGCTTCTTCTTAGCTCAGTACCTCGAGAATCTCCAATATTAGATCAGATAGACAGATAGACATGGTGGACAGCAGTGTGAGCAGTCTCTTCTTAACTCAGTACCTCTAATATTATGAGCATTAGATCAGATAGACACGGTGGACAGCGATGTGTGCGGCCACTTCTTACCCCAGCACCCCTGGTATCTCCAGTATTAGATCAGATAGACATGGTGGACAGCGATGTGTGCGGCCACTTCTTACCCCAGCACCCCTGGTATCTCCAGTATTAGATCAGATAGACAAGGTGGACAGCAGTGTGAGCAGTCTCTTCATACCTGAGGACCATTGGTATCTTCAGTATTAGATCAGAAAGATAGGGATGACAACATTGTGAACATACTCTTCTTAACTCAGCACCTCTAGCATTATCAGCATTAGATTAGCTACACATGGTGAACAGCAGTGTGAGCAGCCTCTTTTTGGCTCAGCACCCCTGGTATCTCCAGTATTAGTTCAGATAGACACAGTGGACAGCAGTGTGAGCAGCCTCTTCTTACCTCAGCACCCCTGGTATATCCAGTATTAGATCAACTAGACAAGGGAGACAGCAGTGTGAGCAGCCTCTTCTGAAATTAGCATCCCTGGTATCTTCAATATTAGATCAGCAAGACAGGGAACAGCAGTGTGAGCAGCCTCTTCTTAACTCAGTACCCCTGGTATCTCCAGTATTAGATAAGATAGGCAGGGTGGACAGCAGTGTGAGCAGCCGTGGTATCTCCAGTGTTAGATCAGCTGGACAGGGTGGACAGCAGTGTGAACAGTTTATTCTTACTTCAGCAAAGCTGATATCTCCAGTATTAGATCAGATAGACAGGGTGCACAGCAGTGCAAGCAGCCTCTTCTTACCTCAGCTCTTCTGATGTTTCCAATATTAGATCCCCTAGACAGGATGGACAGCAGTGTTAGCAGCCTCTTCTTACCTCAGCACCCCTGATATCTCCAGTATTAGATCAGCTAGACAGAGTGGAGAATTGTATCAGTGGCTTCTTATCTCTGCACCCCTGGTATCTCCAGTATTAGTTTAGATAGGCAGAGTGGACAGCAGTGTGAGTAGTCTCTTCTTAACTAAGTACGTCTTAGATCAGATAGACACAGTGGACAGCAGTGTATGCAGCCTCTCCTTACCTCAGCACCCCTGGTATATCCAGTATTAGATCAACTAGACAAGGGAGACAGCAGTATGAGCAGCCTCTTCTTAACTCAGTACCCCTGGTAACTCCAGTATTAGATCAGATAGGCAGGATAGACAGCATGTGAGCAGCATATTCTTACCTCAGTACCCCTGGTATCTCCAGTATTAGATAAGATAGGAGGGGGACAGCAGTGTGAGCAGCCGTGGTATCTCCAGTGTTTGATCAGCTGGACAGGATGGACAGCAGTGTGAGCAGTCTCTTCTTACCTCAACACCTCTGCTATCTCCAGTATTAGATCACCTAGACAGAGTGGAGAATTGTATCAGTGGCTTCTTCTTACCTCTGCACCCCGGGTATTTCCAGTATTAGATCAGACAGACAGGATAGACAGCAGTGTGAGCAGTCTCTTCTTACCTCAGCACCCATGGTATCTCCAGTATTAGATCAGATAGGCAGGGAGGACAGCAGTGTCAACAGTTTCTTCTTACCTCAACACTCGTGGTTGCTCCAGTATTAAATTTGGTGGACAGCAGTGTGAGTAGTCTCATCTTTTATCAATACACAAAAAAAGGTTGCACTCTATCGTGCCAAAGCATGTCGAATATGAAATACATGAAATATGAATAGCAAAATGGTTTTTGAATTTTTGAACATTAGCAAAAATAATTATTAGACGCTTTGCACAAAATTTGGCCAAATAGTGTGAGCCCATCAACCATCGTCAAGGTGGTCTCAATAATCTGATGGGTCCCTGACCTCCCTTCACCATGTGGTTTTTAATTACATCTAATCACACTTGGTTCCGGCCAACCCATATATGTAGGCTTTACTGAGACAGGTGTCCACATACACCAATGCATTCAGACATTAGCCTTAGCCAAGTGTTCACATTTGGACAGGGAGCTCAGGGACCCATCAGATTAATGAGGCCACCTTGACGATGGTTGATGGGCTCACACTATTTGGCCAAATTTTGTGCAAAGCGTCTAATAATTATTTTTGCTAATGTTCAAAAGCCATTTTGCTATTCATATATTCTGCTGCTTGAAATCATTATGCTCTGTTAACCATGGTTACATCCAAGGAAACATGTGAAGTCACCAATGTTTTCATCAAAAGGGCTTTACAGTTACAGATATTGCTGCTTGTAAGATTGCCCCTAAATCAACCATTTTTTGATTAATCAATGACTTAAAAAAAGAGACTGTCTCCCAAAAGGGATTCAGCTACAGGATTGTTTCAATAACAGTGTGGAGCTTGTTCAAGAATGGAAGTGTATGTGTGGGAATGGGCCGACATCACGTTCCGCCTCCCAAAACACCCTGCTATGATACCATTGATAACCTGTGGTTAATCCTCATCAGTCAGGATCTGGCCCTGAAGTTAATATCCAGCAGCAGAAGTCTGAAAAAATAAGGGTCCGTGCTGGAAATATTAAGTCTTTACATAAACTTACTGCATTTGTCAATAAAAGATTAACGCTTATAAAATGCTGATAATTGTACATCAATAACAAAAGAAACATGTGACTGACAGATCCAAAAACACTGAAACCGCAAAATGCTGGAACCAAAATTTGTGTCCCTCAAAACTTTTTTGCCATGACTGTACAACTGATTCCCTGTTGACAAATGTTTTCAAGTATGGCATCCTGGATTAAGAAAGGGCAAAGTTTGAATTTGCCTGCTTGTATAGATTTTCCTGGGAAATTTGATTTATAGAGAAAATATTTTTCACAATTTTACTGTATTTTATTATGGTCTGGGGTCTCTCCAGATGTGAGAGCAGAATTAATGTAAGGTGCAAAAAATAAACAAAATGCTTATGCTGACTTCACCATTCTTATCTTCAGCATCTCTGGTCCTCACCGTCAGCCGCACCAGTCCTTGCCATATCTTCTTATCACCACCTCAAGTGCTGAATCTCCAAGCCTCATAGGAGGTGGAAGTGCGCAAAAAGTGACAACATCATGGCATCATGATGTGCACCTGTACTGTAACACCTCAGGTTCTTGGTTGTCACAGTGGCATTGCTTTCCTCACGGGGAGAGTGATATCATGCTTGGAAGTGAGGAAGGATTCCTTTTATCAGGTATTCACATACATGCAGCAGAGTTCTGACTCCAGGCGAGAAGGGGGAGCTCTGAACCCAGTTTAACTAGGAGCTTCCCTAGATATAGATATATATTCTGGTCTGGAGGAGGAGATAGACAGTGTCAGAGGGCAAAATGGAAAGGAAGCAGATGGTGAGAGTCTGAGGTCTGAGAGAGAAAGAGGGGGCCGTGCAGCCAAGAGAGGTGCTGCAGCTCCTAGAAGGAACGAGAACAGAACAGTTTTGTAGAGACAGTGAAGGAGGGAAAAGAGCAAAGGAGAGTTGAGAGCTGGAGAGAGAAGCTGCAACTGGGCTTCCTCCACGCTGAGCGCAGATACCGGTAGCCGGCAGACTGAGGTTGCGAGGGTAACTCTATGCCTCACTGCAGCGGATTGCAAGTTACCTGTCCACAACTGACACCCGAGGACACAGCAGAAAAGAGCCAGGGTCATGATAGAGATCCTGTAAAAAGGCTCGAGCTACCTGTCATATGGGTAGTGTCCTACCTACAAGGGGGACAGTGAAGAAACGTGAGGACCTTGAGTGAGGCCTAAGGCAGCAAGGGACTACATCACAGCACTAGAGGGAAGGCTTCTAACTCCACCTGGTAAAGGGGACTCCCAGCTCGCTTCCAAGCCGGCCGGATCATACCTGGACCTGTGATCCGGTATCCTGGACTGTGGCTGCCTGAATTAATCAGTAAACCACGTAAAGAGACTGCAAACCCGTGTCCTCTGTTTCTTGCTACACAACCCACTATCTTTATCTATACACCGGGAGCCCTGGGGACCCAGCTTCACCTATGGGAAGCCATACCATCTTAGCTGCCATAACATCACCCCAGTGGCCCCCTTTAAGCAGCGTCGGTCACCTCTGACCGAGAACCACAGGTGACATCACGAACACAAACTTTATTCAAAACCCCTTTAAGGACATTCCCTTTTACTTGGACACCTAAGGCCATGGACCGGGTCGCCACCATCGTGACCTCTCCTTTAAGTATCGGACCCGGTACCGAGTACTGGCCCTGGTGGGTGTTTCATTACTATGTACGGAAACATCACATGCCCCATTAATGCTGAAAGTCCTGGCCTAGAATGAAGAAACCTGAAAATTCAACACTTGCAGCAGTCATAAGATGATGAGACAAGAACCGGACAGGTGCTGGTTTACAGCGAAGGTCCTTTAAGGTTCAGTTGAATCCACGTGGAAGTAAATGACTAAAAATTCATATTTTGGTTATTGATGAATTTTGTAATATTCCAATATATTTCAGCTGCACTCGAATATATTCGCTCATCTCTATTTAAAACAATTGCGCAATGAAATTTGTAGAAAAACTGATAGATTAATTACTTATGCTCTTTTTATTTCTGCTTTGATCTTCCTTGTGTAGTAATGTATTATGCAATAACCTACTACTTTTAGAATCAGCACCATGGAATAAGTTTCTATTGTATCTCCTTTTAAAAATACGGTAGTCTATTTAGAATGATGGTGCACTGTTAATTAAAAAGTTCTGTATTAGAGCTAATACGTTTTGCCCTAAATATTCAGCATACAGAATGGAATTTAATTAATGGTATGGACAAGAAGCAAATCGTCAATGAAGCAATAGTAATTAGACAACCTGCTCCAAAAAGGGTGAATGGTGTATGAGAAAAATAGAGGAGTTTTCCCACCAACGATGCCCAATACAACACAGCCAATAAAGGGGAGAATTTAGACCCCGTAGGGGTACCACTGGTCTGTAAAATTACAAATCATCAAACATAAAAAAATTATGACCAAAATGAAAGAAATTAATTGACATCAATAAGAATTGCTGGAGTTGTAAATTATATGTGTTGTACATGGCAAGACGATGCTTCAAATTATGTGGGATGCATGAACATAAGTAACCAACATTACATGAAAAAATGTCATTTTTTTAAGAGGAAAATTTCTCAAAAGCAGTTAAGAAATCCAAACTGTCTCTAAGAAAAGCATAACTCTACAGCTTAGAGGTTGTAAGTGACCATACACCCAGACACCGATCCTTCTCTCACTCAATCCTCCTACAAAGGATTTTTTTTACATTTTAAATTTGACCTGATACTTTTTTCCCTTTTTACTTCTACAGAGATAGGAAAGGTTATATGCTTTGAAAGTAAGAGCTTTACCCTCCTGTGGCTACATTAATAAAAAAACATTTAATGAAGTTCACTTCCCGGTACTGTAGGGTTCACTGTGACGGATAACAGATCATATTTCCCGTGATTCACACTGAGCACCATGTTGGAATCGTCTCCCTACTATAAACTCTATTAATATTTTAACAGGATCTTCATCTGTGATACAGCAATTTTATTTCTCAATGACATTTCCTTTACGGTGAAGATCATTATCTTCACTCTCATTCCAGACCTGATATATTAATGATACAGTGCGTGTGTAGAGTGTAAATGTAACCACTAACATAACAGCCACATTCCCAAACAATGGGGCAATTTGTCAAATTTTACCTTTATGTCATATGATAATTACTATATTACTGCTACGCACAAATATATAACTTTTATAATACTGCCTCTAAGTAAAAAACTTTGTAACTACTATAATACTGCCCCTATGTACAAGAAAATATCTACTATAATACTGCTCCTATGTACAAGAGTATAACTACTATAATACTGCTCCTATGTACAAGAGTATAACTACTATAATACTGCTCCTATGTACAAGAATATAACTACTATAATACTGCCCCTATGTACAAGAATATAACTACTATAATACTGCCCCTATGTACAAGAATATAACTACTATAATACTGCTCCTATGTACAAGAATATAACTACTATAATACTGCCCCTATGTACAAGAATATAACTACTATAATACTGCTCCTATGTACATTAATATAACTACTATAATACTGCTCCTATGTACAAGAATATAACTACTATAATACTGCTCCTATGTACAAGAATATAACTATTATAATACTGCTCCTATATACAAGAATATAACTACTATAATACTGCTCCTATGTACAAGAATATAACTACTATAATACTGCTCCTATATACAAGAATATAACTACTATAATACTGCTCCTATGTACAAGAATATAACTACTATAATACTGCTCCTATGTACATTAATATAACTACTATAATACTGCTCCTATGTACATTAATATAACTACTATAATACTGCTCCTATGTACAAGAATATACCTACTATAATACTGCTCCTATGTACAAGAATATAACTACTATAATACTGCTCCTATGTACAAGAATATAACTACTATAATACTGCCCCTATGTACAAGAATATAACTACTATAATACTACCCCTATGTACAAGAATATAACTACTATAATACTACCCCTATGTACAAGAATATAACTACTATAATACTACCCCTATGTACAAGAATATAACTACTATAATACTGCTCCTATGTACAAGAATATAACTACTATAATACTGCTGTCTATAAGAAAGGATCTGTAATTCTTTAGATTAGAGTTATGTTAGATCAATCATTTATACCGGTATGTATACTTTTTTGGGGAATTATTGACTATTATTATACTACTACTTGCATCAATCACTTTATTGTCCTTCATCCACTCCTCTCATCATCCACATGTTGGGGCATTAGAGGTGGAGAATGCTCATCTTACCTCAGTACCGGTATCGTCTGATCGATACAATTAGTGATTTTGGACTTCTTGGTCACCATAGTGACTTCCCCGACTATCAGATGTCAGTGACGAGGCTCAGTTACACTGTATCGCTTGCACCGTCCTCCAGCGGAGGCGACTTCCAATACTTTGCAGTGTCAAGGAAGCAGAACGGCTGCCATATGTTATAATGAGTGGAGAAAGTGTTACAAACAGCGACCATGAGCACTGAGAAGGTAAGTGTCTGCGGATGGGATGAGCTGATGTAGCAGAGCTGGATTTATCATTTATTTCTCTGGCTGCACATAGTTTTTGCATCTGAACTACAATAACATGGGAAGCGTACCTGAGGTCTGCTACATCTGTATATTATATACTGAGCATGAGTGACACATTGTAACAAATCCTTCTATAAAATGACAGAGGCATCAGCGGGAATCAACATTGAGGGGCATGAAACAAGCTCTGTGATGTTTCCGTCAGTCCCAATAAAATTGCTGGTATTGTTTGAGAGAAGAATTTGTGATTTTTTTTTATCTTGTAGCTCCAGAAATTTATCATTTCAATGTGGGTTTTTTTCCTTCTCTTCTTACAATTTTTTTTTGCTTTTTTTAATTTAAATATTTCAGGATTGTTTTTGGCCTTGAGACCCAAAGTGAATTGTATCAAAGTCCTCTAAATTCTTCCCCTGCAGAGCTGTCACATACAAAGCTATAGAAGGTGCAGAGACAGCAGTTGTATCTGGACCTGATGGCTGAAGGGGCCCGGAGACCCCTCTGTCACATACGAGGGCTTCAGTATGATGTCACTGTAGCATTGTATACCATGATTAAGACCTTATCAGGTCAAAACGCGTCGGTTATTTATTGTATCACCATGAATTTTGAATTTTAGTCAAATTGTTTGAATAAACTGGACTTTTAATCCAAGTCTTCACGCTGGAGATCTTCCTTCTTCCTCCTTTTTTTTCCACTGTAGCATTGTGTCGTCATTTTAGTTCTACCTGTATATCCCTTCCTCATCTTTACATGTATCCTACCTCACTAGTTTTTTATATATCCTTCCTTCACAAATTTACATATATCCTCTCCAGCTTTCCATGTATCCACCATCCCCAGCTTTATATGTTTCCTCCCTCCTCAGCTTTATATGTATCCACCATCCCCAGCTTTATATGTATCCACCATCCCCAGCTTTATATGTATCCACCATCCCCAGCTTTATATGTATCCTCCCTCCTCAGCTTTACATGTATCCTCCCTCCCGAAATTTATATGTATCCTCCCTCCCCAGCTTTACATCTATCCTCCCTCCCCAAATTTATATGTATCCTCCCTCCCCAGCTTTACATCTATCCTCCCTCCCCAAATTTATATGTATCCTCCCTCCCCAGCTTTACATGTATCCTCCCTCCCCAGATTTATGTGTATCCTCCCTCCCCAGCTTTACATGTATCCTCCCTCCCCAGATTTATATGTATCCTCCCTCCTCAGCTTTATATGTATCCTCCCTCCTCAGCTTTATATGTATCCTCCCTCCCCAAATTTATATGTATCCTCCTCCCCAGCTTTATATGTATCCTCCCTCCCCAGATTTATATGTATCCTCCCTCCCCAGATTTATATGTATCCTCCCTCCCAGCTTTTCATGTATCCTTCCTCCCCAATTTTATGTGTCCCCCCTCCTCAGCTTTACATGTATCCTCCCTCCTCAGTTTTTCATGTATCCTCCCTCCCCAGATTTATATGTATCCTCCCTCCCCAGCTTTATATGTATCCTCCCTCCCCAGCTTTATATGTATCCTTCCTCCCCAGCTTTATATGTATCCTCCCTCCCCAGCTTTATATGTATCCTCCTCCCCAGCTTTATATGTATCCTCCTCCCCAGCTTTATATGTATCCTCCCTCCCCAGCTTTATATGTATCCTTCCTCCCCAGCTTTATATGTATCCTCCCTCCCCAGCTTTATATGTATCCTCCCTCCCCAGCTTTATATGTATCCTTCCTCCCCAATTTTATGTGTCCCCCCTCCTCAGCTTTACATGTATCCTCCTGTTGTGAATTCGGTTTGTGGGCTCCCCCGGTGGTCTGTTATGGTAGTGTCTCTTATGGGCCTTCCTCCATCTCTGATTACCTGTCGCCACCCTCTTGGGGAGTTTCCTATTTAAGGCTGCTTGGCTGTTAGTCACATGCCGGCCAACAATGTGCTAGTAGCATTCTGTTGCATTCACCTGCCTCAAGTTCCAGTTCAGCTAAGTTGAATTTTGTTTCTTGTTTTGCTATTTTTGTCCAGCTATCTGCAATGTGACTCTTCAGTGCTGGAAGCTCTTGTGGACAGAAAATTACTACTCCAGTGGCATGAGTTGTCACTGGAGTTTAAAGTAATTTCTGGATGGTGTTTTTGAATAGTGATTTTTAGGTCGACCGTGAAGTAACTCTTTCCTGTCCTTCTGCTATCTAGTAAGCGGACCTCACTGTGCTAAATCTGCTGTTCATCCTACGTATGTCATTTCCTCTGAACTCACCGTCAATATCTGTGGGGGCCTACAATCATCTTTTGGGGTTCCTCACTGGAGGTAAGGCAGGCCTGTATATTCCTCTTATAGGGGTAGTTAGATCTCCGGCTGGCGCGTGGTGTCTAGGGCATCGTAGGTACATCCCCCGGCTACTGTAAGTGTTGGGTCAGGTTCAGGTCACGGTCGACCTTAGTTTCCATCACCCGAGAGCTAGTCCGTTTTGCATTTTTTTCCCATGGTCATTGGGGTAACCATAACAGTTTGGCCGGCCTATAAAAAATCTATGTGTTAAAATATGCACTAAAGTAGGAAGGAGAAGAAAAGGTTTTTTTTTTTTTCTGTGTTTGAAAGTGCACCTTAGTTTGATCATTTGTATTCCTTGCTTAAACTGCAGTCTTCAGCCTTTTTTTTTTCTCCTCTCCTCTTAACCTCTGAATGCTTGGGTTACACCCATTTGAAACATGGATCCACAGAGTTTAGTTGCGGGTTTGAATAACCTTGCGACAAAAGTACAGAACCTACAAGATTTTGTTATACGTGCTCCAATGTCTGAACCTAAGATTCCTCTGCCTGAATACTTTACCGGAGACAGATCCCGGTTTTTGAGTTTCAGAGAAAATTGCAAATTGTTTTTGTCTCTGAGATCTCACTCTGCTGGTGATCAGACTCAACAAGTTAAAATTGTTATCTCTCTACTGCGCGGCGACCCACAAAGTTGGGCATTTGCATTATCGCCAGGGGATCCTGCGTTGTTAAATGTAGATGCGTTTTTTCAGGCTTTGGGGTTGCTTTATGAAGAACCTAATTTGGAGATTTTGGCTGAGAAAGCCTTGATAGCTCTTTCCCAAGGGCAAGATGAAGCTGAGATATACTGCCAGAAATTCCGTAAATGGTCGGTGCTTACTAAATGGAATGAGTGCGCTTTAGCAGCTAATTTCAGAGAAGGTCTCTCTGATGCCGTGAAGGATGTCATGGTGGGGTTCCCTGTGCCTACAGGTCTGAATGATGCCATGAAATTGGCTATCCAGATTGATCGGCGTTTGCGGGAGCGCAAATCTGTGCACCATATGGCGGGGTCTTCTGAGGAAGAATCTGTGCACCATATGGCGGTATCTTCTGAGCAAAAACCTGTGCACCATATGGCGGTGTCTTCTGAGCAAAGACCTGTGCACCATTTGGCGGTGACCTCTGAAAAGGCATTGGAGCATATGCAATGCGATCGTGTTTTGTCTAGAGGCGAACGTCAAAATTACAGGCGCAAAAATGGATTGTGCTTCTACTGTGGAGATCCAGCTCATGTTATATCAGCATGCTCTAAACGTATAAATAAGGTTGATAAAAAGATTGATAAATCTTTTTCTACAGGTACCTTGCAGTCAAAATTTCTTTTGTCCGTGACATTGATTTGTACTTTATCATCTGTTACTGTGGATGCTTATGTGGATTCTGGCGCCGCTCTGAGTCTCATGGATTGGTCCTTTGCCAAGCGTTGTGGGTTTGATTTGGAGCCGTTGGAAGTTTCTATTCCCCTGAAGGGTATTGATTCTACACCTTTGGCTAGCAATAAACCACAATATTGGACACAAGTGACTATGCGTCTTACCCCAGACCATCAGGAGATTATTCGTTTCCTTGTATTATATAACCTACATGATGTCTTAGTGCTTGGATTACCATGGTTACAGATTCATAATCCCGTCTTGGACTGGAAATCTATGTCTGTGTTGAGCTGGGGATGTCGGGGTATTCATGGGGATGCACCTTTGGTTCCTATTTCTTCATCTACTCCCTCTGAGATCCCAGCATTTCTGTCAGATTTTTATGATGTCTTTCAAGAGCCTAAAGTTGATTCTCTCCCTCCCCACAGAGAGTGTGACTGCGCTATTGAATTGATCCCCGGTAGTAAGTTTCCTAAGGGTCGCTTGTTTAATTTGTCTGTACCTGAACATACTGCTATGCGGGAGTATATCAGAGAATCCTTGGAAAAGGGTCATATTCGCCCCTCGTTGTCTCCACTAGGGGCAGGATTTTTCTTTGTAGGTAAAAAGGATGGTTCATTGAGACCTTGTATCGACTATCGACTTTTGAATAAGATTACAGTTAAATACCAGTACCCGTTACCTTTACTGACTGATCTGTTTGCTCGTATAAAGGGGGCTAAGTGGTTCACTAAGATCGATCTACGTGGTGCGTATAATTTGGTGCGGATTAAGCAGGGGGATGAGTGGAAGACCGCATTTAATACGCCTGAAGGCCATTTTGAGTATTTGGTAATGCCTTTCGGTCTCGCGAATGCCCCTTCCGTTTTTCAGTCCTTTATGCACGATATTTTCCGTGAATATCTGGATAAGTTTATGATTGTGTATTTGGATGATATTCTTGTTTTTTCGGAGGACTGGGAATCTCACGTTCAACAGGTCAGGAGAGTTTTTCAGGTTTTGCGAGCTAATTCTCTTTTTGTAAAGGGCTCAAAGTGTAGTTTTGGAGTTCAGAGAATTTCCTTTTTGGGATATATTTTTTCCCCTTCATCTATGGAGATGGACCCTGTCAAGGTCCAGGCTATTTGTGATTGGATGCAACCTACTTCTTTGAAGAGTCTGCAAAAGTTCTTGGGTTTTGCTAATTTCTATCGCCGATTTATAGCGGGTTTTTCTGCCATTGCTAAACCTTTGACTGATTTGACCAAAAAGGGTGCTGATGTTGCTAATTGGTCCTCTGCGGCTGTGGAGGCCTTTCAAGAGCTTAAGCGCCGCTTTTCTTCCGCTCCTGTGTTGCGCCAACCTGATGTGTTACTTCCGTTCCAGGTTGAGGTGGATGCTTCGGAGATCGGAGCAGGTGCAGTTTTGTCGCAGAAAGATCCTGACTGCTCAGTAATGAGACCATGTGCGTTTTTCTCCCGAAAGTTTTCGCCCGCTGAGCGAAATTATGATGTGGGAAATCGGGAACTTCTGGCCATGAAGTGGGCGTTTGAGGAGTGGCGTCATTGGCTTGAGGGTGCTAGACACCAGGTGGTGGTCCTCACTGACCACAAGAATCTAATTTATCTTGAGTCGGCCAGGCGTCTGAATCCTAGACAGGCGCGCTGGTCGTTGTTTTTCTCCCGATTTAACTTTGTGGTGTCATATCTGCCTGGGTCCAAGAATGTGAAGGCGGATGCCCTCTCTAGGAGTTTTGAGCCTGACTCGCCTGGTGATTCCGAACCTACCGGCATCCTGAAGGATGGGGTGATATTGTCAGCTGTCTCCCCAGACCTGCGGCGTTCTTTGCAGGAGTTTCAGGTGGATAGGCCTGATCGCTGTCCGCCTGGTAGACTGTTTGTCCCTGATGATTGGACCAGTAGAGTTATCTCGGAGGTTCATTCTTCCGCGTTGACAGGTCATCCTGGAATTTTTGGCACCAGGGATTTGGTGTCTAGGTCCTTCTGGTGGCCTTCTTTGTCTCGAGATGTGCGCATGTTTGTGCAGTCTTGTGATGTTTGTGCTCGGGCCAAGCCCTGCTGTTCTAGGGCCAGTGGGTTGTTGTTGCCCTTGCCTATTCCTAAGAGGCCTTGGACGCACATCTCTATGGACTTTATTTCTGACCTTCCGGTTTCTCGTAGGATGTCTGTCATCTGGGTGATTTGTGACCGTTTTTCCAAGATGGTTCATTTGGTACCTTTACCCAAATTGCCCTCCTCCTCTGAGTTGGTTCCTCTATTTTTTCAGAATGTGGTGCGTTTGCATGGTATTCCTGAGAATATAGTGTCTGACAGGGGTACTCAGTTTGTGTCTAGATTTTGGCGGACGTTCTGTGCCAGGATGGGTATCGATTTGTCTTTTTCGTCTGCATTCCATCCTCAGACTAATGGCCAGACTGAGCGTACTAATCAGACCTTGGAGACTTACTTGAGGTGTTTTGTGTCCGCTGATCAGGATGATTGGCTTGACTTTTTGCCATTGGCAGAGTTTGCCCTTAACAATCGGGCTAGTTCTGCCACTTTGGTTTCTCCATTTTTTTGTAATTCAGGGTTTCACCCTCGGTTTTCGTCCGGTCAATTGGAGTCTTCGGATTGTCCTGGAGTGGATGCTGTGGTTGATAGGATGCATCAGATTTGGGGACAGGTTGTGGACAATCTGAAGTTGTCCCAGGAGAAGACTCAACAGTTCACTAATCGTCATCGGCGTATTGGTCCTCGTCTTTGTGTTGGGGACCTGGTGTGGCTGTCTTCTCGATTTGTTCCTATGAAGGTCTCGTCTCCTAAGTTTAAGCCTCGGTTTATCGGCCCTTATAGGATTCTGGAGGTTCTTAATCCTGTGTCCTTTCGTTTGGACCTCCCAGCATCTTTTAATATCCATAATGTTTTCCATCGGTCATTATTGCGGAGGTATGAGGTACCGGTTGTTCCTTCTGCTGATCCACCTGCTCCTGTGTTGGTTGAGGGTGAATTGGAGTATGTGGTGGAAAAGATCTTGGACTCCCGTGTTTCCAGACGGAAACTTCAGTATCTGGTTAAGTGGAAAGGTTATGGCCAGGAGGATAATTCTTGGGTGACAGCATCCGATGTTCATGCTCCCGATTTGGTTCGTGCATTTCATAGTGCTCATCCAGGTCGCCCTGGTGGTTCTGGTGAGGGTTCGGTGTCCCCTCCTTAAGGGGGGGGTACTGTTGTGAATTCGGTTTGTGGGCTCCCCCGGTGGTCTGTTATGGTAGTGTCTCTTATGTGCCTTCCTCCATCTCTGATTACCTGTCGCCACCCTCTTGGGGAGTTTCCTATTTAAGGCTGCTTGGCTGTTAGTCACATGCCGGCCAACAATGTGCTAGTAGCATTCTGTTGCATTCTCCTGCCTCAAGTTCCTGTTCAGCTAAGTTGAATTTTGTTTCTTGTTTTGCTATTTTTGTCCAGCTATCTGCAATGTGACTCTTCAGTGCTGGATGCTCTTGTGGACAGAAAATTACTACTCCAGTGGCATGAGTTGTCACTGGAGTTTAAAGTAATTTCTGGATGGTGTTTTTGAATAGTGATTTTTAGGTCGACCGTGAAGTAACTCTTTCCTGTCCTTCTGCTATCTAGTAAGCGGACCTCACTGTGCTAAATCTGCTGTTCATCCTACGTATGTCATTTCCTCTGAACTCACCGTCAATATCTGTGGGGGCCTACTATCATCTTTTGGGGTTCCTCACTGGAGGTAAGGCAGGCCTGTATATTCCTCTTATAGGGGTAGTTAGATCTCCGGCTGGCGCGTGGTGTCTAGGGCATCGTAGGTACATCCCCCGGCTACTGTAAGTGTTGGGTTAGGTTCAGGTCACGGTCGACCTTAGTTTCCATCACCCGAGAGCTAGTCCGTTTTGCATTTTTTTCCCATGGTCATTGGGGTAACCATAACATCCTCCCTCCTCAGTTTTACATGTATCCTCCCTCCTCAGTTTTACATGTATCCTCCCTCCCCAGATTTATATGTATCCTCCCTCCCCAGCTTTATATGTATCCTCCCTCCCCAGATTTATATGTATCCTCCCTCCCCAGCTTTATATGTATCCTTCCTCCCCAGCTTTATATGTATCCTCCCTCCCCAGCTTTATATGTATCCTTCCTCCCCAGCTTTACATGTATCTTCCCTCCCCAGCTTTATATGTATCCTTCCTCCCCAGCTTTATATGTATCCTCCCTCCCCAGCTTTATATGTATCCTTCCTCCCCAGCTTTACATGTATCCTCCCTCCCCAGATTTATATGTATCCTCCCTCCCCAGCTTTATATGTATCCTCCCTCCCCAGCTTTATATGTATCCTTCCTCCCCAGCTTTATATGTATCCTCCCTCCCCAGCTTTATATGTATCCTCCCTCCCCAGCTTTACATGTATCCTCCCTCCCCAGATTTATGTGTATCCTCCCTCCCCAGCTTTACATGTATCCTCCCTCCCCAGATTTATGTGTATCCTCCCTCCCCAGCTTTACATGTATCCTCCCTCCCCAGATTTATATGTATCCTCCCTCCTCAGCTTTATATGTATCCTCCCTCCTCAGCTTTATATGTATCCTCCCTCCCCAAATTTATATGTATCCTCCTCCCCAGCTTTATATGTATCCTCCCTCCCCAGATTTATATGTATCCTCCCTCCCCAGATTTATATGTATCCTCCCTCCCCAGATTTATATGTATCCTCCCTCCCCAGATTTATATGTATCCTTCCTCCCCAATTTTATGTGTCCCCCCTCCTCAGCTTTACATGTATCCTCCCTCCCCAGATTTATATGTATCCTCCCTCCCCAGCTTTATATGTATCCTCCCTCCCCAGCTTTATATGTATCCTCCCTCCCCAGCTTTATATGTATCCTCCCTCCCCAGCTTTATATGTATCCTTCCTCCCCAGCTTTATATGTATCCTTCCTCCCCAGCTTTATATGTATCCTCCCTCCCCAGCTTTATATGTATCCTCCTCCCCAGCTTTATATGTATCCTTCCTCCCCAGCTTTATATGTATCCTCCCTCCCCAGCTTTATATGTATCCTTCCTCCCCAGCTTTATATGTATCCTCCCTCCCCAGCTTTTCATGTATCCTTCCTCCCCAATTTTATGTGTCCCCCCTCCTCAGCTTTACATGTATCCTCCCTCCTCAGTTTTACATGTATCCTCCCTCCTCAGTTTTACATGTATCTTCCCTCCCCAGATTTATATGTATCCTCCCTCCCCAGCTTTATATGTATCCTCCCTCCCCAGCTTTATATGTATCCTTCCTCCCCAGCTTTATATGTATCCTCCCTCCCCAGATTTATATGTATCCTTCCTCCCCAGCTTTATATGTATCTTTATATATATCCTCCCTCCCCAGCATTATATGCATCCTCCCTTCCTAGCTTTACATGTAGCCTCCCTTCTCCATTTTTCATATACAGTAGGTACGGAAAGTATTCAGACTCCTTTAAATTTTTCACTCTTTGTTCCTTTGCAGCCATTTAGTAAATTCAAAAAAGTTCATTTTTTTCTCAGTAATGTACACTCTGCACCCCACCTTGAGAAAAAAATGAATATACTACATGGCCTGTGTTATATACTACGTGGCTGTGCTATATACTATGTGGCTGTTTGTGTTACGTGGGCTGTGTTATATACTATGTGGCTGCAATATACTACGTGGCTGCTATATACTACGTGGCTGTGCTATATACTACATGGACTGTGTTATATACTACGTGGCTGTGCTATATACTATGTGGCTGTTTGTGTTACGTGGGTTGTGTTATATACTATGTGGCTGCAATATACTACGTGGCTGCTATATACTACGTGGCTGTGCTATATACTACATGGACTGTGTTATATACTACGTGGCTGTGCTATATACTATGTGGCTGTGCTAAGCGTGACGTGCATACCTACATATTCTAGAATACCCGGTGCTTTAGAATCGTGCCACCTTCTAGTATATATTTCATATTTTTGTTGTGGGGACTTTTTTTGCAGATATTTCATCCTTATCTTTCTGTTTCATATATACTGTATGCATATACTGTATACTCGTATGTGATTGCCAGGTCCTACAGAAGCATCAGCAGATCCGAGGAGGCGATGGGTTGACAGACGGAGCCCATTTTCTCTGTCTAACCACTTTGATGCTGCACTCTTTGCTCACTGTGGCATCTTAAGGGTTAAACTGGGAGAAAGGGTATTCTCAGAAATCCCTACAGTTTCTGCAGGGTAGAGGCAGTGACCGGACGGTCAGCATGACATATATACAGAATCTGGCCATCGCTTACTTTTCAGTAATACAGACAAGTTTAGTAAAACTTTTTAACCATGTGTCCCACCATATCTATCTTTCTACCAGGCTCCAGAAGAAGCTCCGGCTGCCGGTATTCTAGAAGTTGTGTCTGTTTCAGAGGAAGAATTGCCGGTTGTGGATATCGCCTTCTCTTACTTTAGGTTTTTCCTAACAAAAACCAAAGTGGATCCAGGAGAAAAATCTGGTAAGGCATGGTCGCAAGTCGCAATCTCGTAAAAATTGCTAATAAACTTAGCGTCATGGGTGAAGAAAATGGCTGGAAGTTTAGGTAACGTTCATTGTCGGCAATGATCCATGGTAGCTACCGCCAGTGGTGAAGGACTAGGAGAAATAGGCCAGGACAAAATATATAGGATACAATATAGGATACAAAACAGCCAACATTTTTTTACTGTGTTGGAAAAAGGCAGAGAATAGAAGCTGTTCAAAAAGTCCAAGCACATCTTTGGGGGGCCCCTTTGTGGACCCTAAAGTTAACTTATGGAGGGTCAGATGGATGAAAGTCATGGGGCAAGGAGGTAAGGTCATAAATTAGCAAGTAGACAGACAGTCTACAGGGAGATCAAATGCTCTCTGCATGTTTCCTCACTTGCAAAGAGGTGCTAATTTATGCAGGGGAAGAAAATTTCACCTAGGTAGACTGGACATCTCCAATCCACACCAGGGACATCACATCCCTCTGAAGGTCCCAGACAGGAGACAACCCGTTGGCAAGAACAGTATATGGGCCCTTTGTATTCCAATAGCTCATCCTAATACCCAATTTCACCTATTTTGGAGGAGGTAGTGGCACCCCTACCTCTTAAGGCCCCGTCTCACATAGCGAGATCGCTAGCGAGATCGCTGCTGAGTTTTGTGACGCAACAGCGACCTCAGTAGCGATCTCGCTATGTGTGACACGTACCAGCGATCAGGCCCCTGCTGCGAGATCGCTGGTCGTGTCGGAATGGCCTGGACCTTTTTTTGGTCGTTGAGGCCCCGCTGACATCACTGAATCGGTGTGTGTGACACCGATCCAGCGATGTCTTCACTGGTAACCAGGGTAAACATCGGGTTACTAAGCGCAGGGCCGCGCTTAGTAACCCGATGTTTACCCTGGTTACCAGCGTAAATGTAAAAAAAAACAAACAGTACATACTCACCATCTGATGTCCGTCAGGTCCCTTGCCGTCTGCTTCCCACACTGACTGAGCGCCGCAAAGTGAAAGTGAAAGTACAGCACAGCGGTGACGTCACCGCTGCGCTCTGCTCTCACTGTACGGCGGCGCTCAGTCAGAGCAGGAAGCAGACGGCAAGGGACCTGACGGACACCGAAAGGCGAGTATGTACTGTTTGTTTTTTTTGGTAACCAGGGTAAACATCGGGTTACTAAGCGTGGCCCTGCGCTTAGTAACCCGATGTTTACCCTGGTTACCCGGGTGCTGCAGGGGGACTTCGGCATCGTTGAAGACAGTTTCAACGATGCCGAAGTCGTTCCCCTGATCGTTGGTCGCTGGAGAGAGCTGTCTGTGTGACAGCTCCCCAGCGACCACACAACGACTTACCAATGATCACGGCCAGGTCGTATCGCTGGTCGTGATCGTTGGTAAATCGCTATGTGAGACGGGGCCTTTAGGTCCCATGCAGCTGCAGAGGTTTAAACAATGGTATGTCCACATGGGACAATGGAAATGGAACATTTCCATGCAATATGTATCTGATGCGTCACAATCCATTTTTGGATTCGCGGCAGCTCTGGTTCCACTATGTGTTTTAAAAGTAGCTTTTTTCCATTCAAGCCAGCGGGGGTTAATGTCAGTTTCACCTGCTGGCAGCCTGCTGCAATTGCAGAGTTGCTTAGTCAACTGATGCGGGTGGTGACCACTCCCACCATCCTTTAAATGGTCACCTGATGCATAAGTTGGCTGATGGTGATAAAGTTTCTCTATGGAGGTTAGCCTTGCAGTTGCAGCTCTCTGGTTTCAGCTACTTCTGGAGTTTGGAGTCCTTTTTCTGTGTCATCTGCGGTGTGGAGCTTGGCAGCGGAGTCTGGAAGCTAAGGGTTGTGTTTATACCTTGTCAGTCTCATGTTTGTCACCACCCCTTGTGTTGTACCATCTGCAGTGGTGAGGCTTGCGCCATTGCTGGCCAGTGCACTAGCCAGGGAAGTGTGGGGTTAGCGAACAACAAGGTTCGTAACGGCGGCGGGGGGGGGAAATGACCCGCTTACGACGTTAGGGGAGTGTAGGGACAAGCTCAGGTTGAAGCTCAGGAGGTGTCCCATCCATCATTCCCTATCGGTAGGGCCTTCGTCTCCCCTATAACACCCCGTTCTGTGTGTGTCGTGCCGTCCACTGACCGACCCCCTGTTGGGCAAGTGACATGATGTCAGCACAATCCATAGATATATCTTTGATCGGGGAACATAATCTCTTCTGTGGTTCCAAGCGGCAGGATTTTCCTACACAAGTTTAGTGTATATAGGATGGTGAAAGTATGCTCAGAAATATGCCGGTCCTATTATTCCAATAGGATGTTCTTGTGGGAAAATAAGACACAGATTAGAATTATACCCTGACATTTGTCCTTGCATATGATTAGTCAGCCTCCTCTCACCTAACCAGGAAGAAGGGTGATGGCTGTGGATGGAACCCACTAAAATTTATTTCCCCTAGTGGTGGCTGCAGACAGGATCTTATCATGTATCTCTGTATACAGGGAGCTCCCCCTAGTGGTGGCTGCAGACAGGATCTTATCATGTATCTCTGTATACAGGGAGCTCCCCCTAGTGGTGGCTGCAGACAGGATCTTATCATGTATCTCTGTATACAGGGAGCTCCCCCTAGTGGTGGCTGCAGACAGAATCCTATCATGTATCTCTGTATACAGGGAGCTCCCCCTAGTGGTGGCTGCAGACAGAATCTTATCATGTATCTCTGTATACAGGGAGCTCCCCCTAGTGGTGACTGCAGGCAGAATCTTATCTTGTATCTCTGTATACAGGGAGCTCCCCCTAGTGGTGACTGCAGACAGGATCTTATCATGTATCTCTGTATACAGGGAGCTACCCCTAGTGGTGACTGCAGGCAGAATCTTATCTTGTATCTCTGTATACAGGGAGCTCCCCCTAGTGGTGGCTGCAGACAGGATCTTATCATGTATCTCTGTATACAGGGAGCTACCCCTAGTGGTGGCTGCAGACAGGATCTTATCATGTATCTCTGTATACAGGGAGCTCCCCCTAGTGGTGACTGCAGACAGAATCTTATCATGTATCTCTGTATACAGGGAGCTCCCCCTAGTGGTGATTGCAGACAGGATCTTATCATGTATCTCTGTATACAGGGAGCTCCCCCTAATGGTGGCTGCAGACAGGATCTTATCATGTATCTCTGTATACAGGGAGCTACCCCTAGTGGTGGCTGCAGACAGGATCTTATCATGTATCTCTGTATACAGGGAGCTCCCCCTAGTGGTGACTGCAGACAGAATCTTATCATGTATCTCTGTATACAGGGAGCTCCCCCTAGTGGTGATTGCAGACAGGATCTTATCATGTATCTCTGTATACAGGGAGCTCCCCCTAGTGGTGGCTGCAGACAGGATCTTATCATGTATCTCTGTATACAGGGAGCTCCCCCTAGTGGTGACTGCAGGCAGAATCTTATCTTGTATCTCTGTATACAGGGAGCTCCCCCTAGTGGTGGCTGCAGACAGGATCTTATCATGTATCTCTGTATACAGGGAGCTCCCCCTAGTGGTGACTGCAGACAGAATCTTATCATGTATCTCTGTATACAGGGAGCTCCCCCTAGTGGTGATTGCAGACAGGATCTTATCATGTATCTCTGTATACAGGGAGCTCCCCCTAGTGGTGGCTGCAGACAGGATCTTATCATGTATCTCTGTATACAGGGAGCTCCCCCTAGTGGTGACTGCAGGCAGAATCTTATCTTGTATCTCTGTATACAGGGAGCTCCCCCTAGTGGTGGCTGCAGACAGGATCTTATCATGTATCTCTGTATACAGGGAGCTCCCCCTAGTGGTGGCTGCAGACAGGATCTTATCATGTGTCTCTGTATACAGGGAGCTCCCCCTAGTGGTGGCTGCAGACAGGATCTTATCATGTATCTCTGTATACAGGGAGCTCCCCCTAGTGGTGGCTGCAGACAGGATCTTATCATGTATCTCTGTATACAGGGAGATCCCCCTAGTGGTGGCTGCAGACAGGATCTTATCATTTATCTCTGTATACAGGGAGCTCCCCCTAGTGGTGGCTGCAGACAGGATCTTATCATGTATCTCTGTATACAGGGAGCTCCCCCTAGTGGTGACTGCAGACAGAATCTTATCACGTAACTCTGCATACAGGGAGCTCCCCCTAGTGGTGACTGCAGACAGGATCGTATCATGTATCTCTGTATACAGGGAGCTCCCCCTAGTGGTAGCTGCAGACAGGATCTTATCATATATCTCTGTATACAGGGAGCTCCCCCTAGTGGTGACTGCAGACAGAATCTTATCATGTATCTCTGTATACAGGGAGCTCGCCCTAGTGGTGTCTGCAGACAGGATCTTATCATATATCTCTGTATACAGGGAGCTCCCCCTAGTGGTGGCTGCAGACAGGATCTTATCATGTATCTCTGTATACAGGGAGCTCCCCCTAGTGGTGACTGCAGACAGGATCTTATCATGTATCTCTGTATACCGGGAGCTCCCCCTAGTGGTGGCTGCAGACAGGATCTTATCATGTATTTCTGTATACAGGGAGCTCCCCCTAGTGGTGGCTGCAGACAGGATCTTATCATGTATCCCTGTATACAGGGAGCTCCCCCTAGTGGTGACTGCAGACAGGATCTTATCATGTATCTCTGTATACAGGGAGCTCCCCCTAGTGGTGACTGCAGACAGGATCTTATCATGTATCTCTGTACACAGGGAGCTCCCCCTAGTGGTGGCTGCAGACAGGATGTTATCATGTATCTCTGTATACAGGGAGCTCCCCCTAGTGGTGGCTGCAGACAGGATCTTATCATGTATCCCTGTATACAGGGAGCTCCCCCTAGTGGTGACTGCAGACAGGATCTTATCATGTATCTCTGTATACAGGGAGCTCCCCCTAGTGGTGGCTGCAGACAGGATCTTATCATGTATCTCTGTATACAGGGAGCTCCCCCTAGTGGTGACTGCAGACAGGATCTTATCATGTATCTCTGTACACAGGGAGCTCCCCCTAGTGGTGGCTGCAGACAGAATCTTATCATGTATCTCTGTATACAGGGAGCTCCCCCTAGTGGTGGCTGCAGGCGGAATGTTAACATGTTTTTCTTTATGCAGGAACTGAGCCTTAGGCTAGGTTCAGATTGCGTTAGTGCAATCCGTTTAGCGCGAGCGCTAGCGGATTGCGCTAACGCAATGTCTTTTTCGGGGCCGCGTTTAGGGGTCGCGTTAACGTCCCCGCTCTCGCAGATCCCCGATCTGCGAGAGCGGGGAACGGACCTCTGGCGCGCCGCGAACGCTGCAAGCAGCGTCCGAGGCGCGCTACAAAAGACCGGCACATCGCTAGCGCGTGCCGAAAATGACACGCGCTAGCAATGCGCTTTAACATTGCCGGCAATGGGAGCGCTAACGGACGCGGTGCACGGCGTTAATTTCGCCGTGCAACGCTGTCCGTTAGCGCTCTCCCATTAACGCAATGGGAACCTAGCCTTATTAGAAATATTTTTTATTTAACATGTGTTTCTTTTCCTGTTCAGAGGAGACTTTTGGTCAAAGGGGAACCCCTCTATGTCATACTATAACTGTCCACTATAGGAATATAGATGTGTTTTGTACTCTGGCATTTGAAGTTAACACCCAATGGGAATCTACAACTTTTTATGACTTTCAGCATAAATCGCTGAGTTGAAGAAGTTCTCATTCCCCCGTCCTGTGAGATAAACTGATAGCTATAAATACAGATTTTGTTTTTTTATTTAGGTTCGGGGAATTGTGCGCTGCGGTTAAATCGCTTCCCATTAATTTTCCAGCTGCTGCGTTTTATTGTCCTGTAATCTGAAGGGTTTGAATATGCAGATGTTCATTTGCTTAAACTTGTAATTTTGCCAGAGGGAGAGAAAAAAAGCTGACTACTTATCCCTACCCATCTGTCCTGGCAGCTATTCTTCCTAATTATTGGAGAAAAATGCACCCGGAAACACAGTTACAGTCAGCGTGGCCCACAGTCACCGACGAGACTGAGGATTCCACACGTTCTACGGCACAATAATCAGAGATACCACATAAGCTTTATATACTCACACATACGAGATGTATGCTACAAGGTAAAATATTTATACAGTGAATTGCAAAAGTGATCACACCCCTTGTAAAAACTGGTGGACGTAATTATAAATCATTTATCCATATATCGCCCGAAGGCTCTCACGGAGTGTGCTCTTCGGAAACATTCTGGTATGTGCTGTGATAGGCACACACAGAAGGGGCCCCTGTGTAAGGACAATATATGGGCCCTCTGCAGTCCAAAAACTCATCGTAATGCCCAATTCCACCTGTATTAGAGGTAGACCTCTTGGGTGTGGCTGCATGGGTCCGCCCCTGTGGTGTGAGCATACCTGGCAGCATACCCTATACCCTGTCCATACTCAGGACTTGTTTGCTAGTTTGTTTTGCTCACTATGTGGTGAAAAACAGCACAGTGACTTAGGGTATGATTCTCTAAAATGGCGCTTATCATTCCTTACCCCCCGGGCCAGTCTCAGACCCTCTGCTGAATGGCAGGCATCTCCTTTCATTCCATCTGCAACAACAAGGAACCATTGCGCTCTTGCTCATGCACCTTTCACTTGGTACCACCACTTTGACAAGTACTGCAGCTTCTTTTGCAACTAGTCCCCTCCCCGTTACTCCTTCATTTATCTTTCGTGACACAAAAACACCATTATGTGTAAGCATGGGCTTCTCCCAATTGTATAACGGCACAACGTGCCAGCGTCACTGCATACATTGCTCAGACTCCTCTATCACACCTAGTGTCCCTAGTTACTGTAAGGGGTGCACCGGGACCGTGTAATACACCACTCCCTTCCTTAATGTAAATACTCCCTAATTGTAAAGCCTGCCTTGTGTATAGCTGCATGTATGTAGTCTGCTATTTATAAGATGGTTCGCATAGGGACAGTGCAGTGCCTCAGTTTAGCCACTGGAGGGGGTACAGTGTAGCTAGTAGAAATAGCTCTGTAAATAGTTAATATAGGCAGTGCCACTGTGGGATAAGAGGGAAAGCATTTCCTGATTTTAGGGAGTAATAGCCTGGGAGATGAACAGCTCAGGAGGGCCTGAGTGCCCAGATAGCCCCGAAGGGCTTAATGCCCAGGACAGCACAGTGACCACGTAACGTTAAGAGGGAAGCCCAGCCATCCAGGGTCAGCTGGTCAGAACAGCAGATCAGAAGCAGTGACAGTGTTAGTAAGGAGTGGAGCTGCAGGAGAAGTCACAGCAGTAACGAAGGACAGGTCACTCACCATGTGGCAGATCATCACATGGGCTGATGCCCTCAGATCCGGGGCAAAACAGCTGAGGGAACCCCAAAGCGGAGAGAGTCTGAACAGGGAGGACACTGAGGAAACATACGATACGGTCCATCCCGGGCACGTGCTGTGTGACAAGGAGGAGAGTACAGGGAAAGAGGAAGGGACGTGTAATATTGAATCTGATGTTGAGACTGTTATGAAAATGGATGTGCTGCGAGAACATGAAAGTAAAGTTTTGCCTTTGAAATTTGAAACAGACTCTGTGTCTTTAAATGGAACAACAGCAGTAGCGAAACTTCAGCCAGCCGGAGGGAACCCCGACGGTACAGAAAGTGAAGTGCAAAGTATGCTGCAGTGGGGACACTATATTCATGTGAGGGGAGACCAGGGCACGCTAACGCGTATGCTCTCGGCCATAACTACGGCCTTGTCCCTGCCTCTCATATTACCACTACAACCTATTCACAGTAATACACCATACTACTATACAATAAATACATTGCCGTTGATTAATTTGACCGTTTTCTATAGCGTTTTTCTGCCTGGCATCTCCTGCAGTCGACCTACTTGTAACTACTTTGGAAGTCAAGACCTGGAAATTCAACTGAGAAAGTTTGAACCCTTTCCTTCATCTATAGCCCGTTTCTGCCTGCCATCTCTTGCAGACACTCACCTCGATGTGTGACTACTTTGGAAGTCAAGACTTGAGAATCCAACCGAGAAAGTTTGGACCCTTGCCTTTGTCTGTACTCCATTTCTGCCTGCCATCTCTCGCAAATGCTTGCCATCAATAGATGATTACTTTGGAAGTCAAGACCTGGGAACACAACCAAGAAAGTTGGGACCCTTGACTTTGTCTATAGCATGTTTTTGCCTGCCATCTCTTGCAGATGAATGTCAAAAGACTGACCATCACTTCCAAGCAGAATTCAGGTGTGTACTTGGAACCTGCACACCTGATATCCGTTTGGAAGTGACGGTCAGTTTTTTGATATTTGTATACGTAGGCTTTTTGACTAAGCACTTCACCCCTCAGCCTCCGGCGTTTTTAATTACAGCAGGATCCTACCTTCCCATTTAAATGTAGGCTTCAGCCTAAGAGAGGATTCACATTAGGCAGATTCCCAGCAATGAGAATTGCCTTATTGTGGCTGCCAGGTACACATGACTTGGCCAATTTATGCGCTAAGTAGTCTCAATTTTTCTAATTTTCTAGAGCAGTAATGCAATTCAAATTTCATATATTTTATGTTTGCATGCATTAGTGCTACAGAGTGCTACTTTATTTGCTGGTTATCTCTTGCAGACGCTCGTCACCAATCAATGGCTACTTTGGAAGTCAAGACCTAGGAATCCAACCGAGACAGTTTGGACCCTTGCTTTTGTCTATAGCCCTGCTATCTCATGCAGGAGTTTGCCATCAATAGATGACTACTACATGACTACTACATGTTGAGAAGGATGAACTTTCAAATTCCTATTTTGCATCCATGTTCTCTAAGAAAGCAATTGTAACATCAACTGATCTTCACGGTGCCATCGAAGAAATAAAATAATTCATACTATCCATAAACGGAGAGATGGTGAGGGAACACTTAGCTAATTTAAATGAATTTATATCTCATGGTGCAGATGAATTATATCCTAGGGTACAGAAAGAGTTAGCAGAGGAAATTGCAAAACCATTAGCCAGAATCTTTGAAAAATCATGGACAACAGGAGAAGTCCCAGAAGATTGGAGAAGGGTAAATGTTGTCCCTATCTACAAAAAAAAAGAAAAGAAAATGGAGCCAGGAAATTACATGCCAGTAAGCCTTTCTTCCATACCATGAAAGATCTATGAACAAATTATTAGACAGAGGAAGTATGTAAGTACTTGGATAAGAATGCCCTTACCCTAACCCTAATTAACCAGAGCCAGCATGGGTTTGTAGCAAATAAGTCATGTCAGACTAATCTAATTTCCTTCTATGATGGAATCACTGACCGGGTGGATCAGGGAAATGCGGTAGATATAGTATATCTCAACTTCAGCAAAGCATTTGATAAAGTATCTCATACTATCCTTATTGAAAAAATGACCAAGCATGGGACTGAGAAGGCTTTGGTTCGGTGTATTCATAACTGGCTCAGTGATTGTACTCAAAGAGTGGTAATAAATGGTTGCACATCCAATTGGAAAAGAGTTTCAAGTGGGGTACCACAAGGCTCTGTCCTGGCCCCAGTGTTGTTCAACATTTTTATAAATGATCTAGATAAGGCAACTGAAGGTAAACTAATCAAATTTGAAGACAAAGGAAAGCTAGGAAGAATAGCTAACACTAGAGAAGACAGAGAAAGGATTCTGAAGGATCTAGATAAGCTTGAACAATGGGCAGCGAGTAATAGAATGGTATGTAAAAGGGAGAAATGCAAGATTCTACATCTGGGCAAGAAAAACAAAAATTACATCTACAGAATTGGAGGAATATAGCTAAGCAATAGCACGTGTGAGAAATACTTGGATCACAGACTGGACTTGAGTCAACAGTGTGATGCAGCAGCAAAAAAGGCAAACACAGTTCTAGGATTTATTAAAGGGAACCTGTCACCCCATTTTAGGCCTATAAGCTAATGCCACCGCCATCAGGGGCTTATCTACAGCATTCTATAATGCTGTAGATAAGCCCCCGATGTATCCTGAAAGATAAGAAAAAATTAGATTATGCTCACCCAGGGGCAGTCCGGTCTGATGGGCGTCGCGGTGCCTGTCCAGCGCCTCCCATCTTCATATGATGATGTCCTCTTCTTTGCTTCCTGTCGTGGCTCCTGTGCAGGTTGTAGCATTTCACCCGCTACGGGTCTAGGGGACACTCGCTTAGGTGCGGCGGATGACACTCAGGAGACACGTTTCCTTAAAAGTTCACAGGGTTTATTGCTCCATAAACCATATTGCAACAGGAACAACAGGTAAACAGTCTTACGTCAGACAGGTGATTCCCCAATGTCCATAGTAGAGCTCCGCTCTCTCACGTCTGTGGGCACACAGACCGTGCTATGTCCAGCACCTAGGCTCTCCAGCCTAAAGATGGTCTCTGTGTGTTGTTCAGGACGTCTGTCCCCACGTGGAACCGTCCAACACACAGGCCACTCTGCAGTGTCCAGCCAGGACACATGGAAGTGTGTCCACCCTGACACACACCCACACACTCACACCATGTGCTACACACACCTCCATTATGTAGCCTGAAACCACACCCAGGAACCCATCACATGATTAGACATGTGGTTCTGACCTCACCACAGGTCCTGAAACAAACATAGATAGGCATGGTTATGCCCCTTACCCAGGGGTGAGGTATATGGGTAGCCAGACCCTCCCATCTCTCATAGCTACCCGTAACCCGGACCCAGATATACCAAACAATGCCTTATTACTTTATGTGCATTAAAGAAAACACTCCGGGTTACATCACAGCGACAAGCCTTCTCTGTGATACATACCTCCCGTCGACTATCCAACCTTTAGCCATGCTACATACCTTCCCACTCTGCCTAAAGCCGTGGGGCTTGGCACTTGTCCCAAACCGACTAGAGACCCCTCTCAGTTGTCCCTGACAGTCAAACCGTCTGTCTAAGTCAGGGCCTGTTATTGAATCCTTTCGTCGGTATTAGTCATCCCTTTCCGTCACATCCTTTGATAATGATGACCCCTTGTCATCTCGTCCGCTACAGGATCTCCCGCTTAAGTCACTGAGCCCTGAGCTAACTGAGGAGTCACTATTTGTAGCTCTTCCATCTGACCACCTTCGGTTCTCTCTCGGTCATTGATCTCTCCTATTGTCTTTCTTCGGAGAGCAGCTCTTCTCTTTACGTCTATATCCTCTGTTAACTTCAGCTTGAGGACTTCCAGGCTTTAGAGCACCTCTTCACCTCTCTGGCAGCTGTCTAATAACTTGCAGTCTCTCAAGTCTCAGCTGTTCTACCTCCCTTAGGTATGCCATGCGATATTCCAGGAGCATGCGGATATTCCTAAGACTCTCTCTGGATCCGACAACCAGGAACGGAACCATCCCATCTTCACCCATGACCTGGACCTCTTCATCAGCCGGTATCCTCAGTCTCTTCAGACCGGATTTATCCACCATCTCCTGCATCACTCTCCCAAGTTTCCCAATGACTTTTGCCACCAGAACTTTGGGTTCTTGGACTATGTCTTCTACTAAGCCCAGCCGACTAAGAGCTTTCCTTTCACGCTCCAAACGTCGAACGGCTTCATCATTCTTCAAAATGATCCTCTGTTTTGTACGGAGGCAGTGTAGGTGCGTATCCCTCAGGACAGCCACCCGCTTCACTGTGACTTCCCTAGTCGACAGTATGACCAACTGTTTAGTCTCTGGTGCCCAATGCACACTACATGCTTCCACTGCTTTTCTGAAGGCCTCATGCACACCTTCACAGGTACAGGCTTCTTGCACCTCTTCGGGTACATCAATCATGGTCTTGAAGAGCGGGGTCTCACTCTCTTCATAGACAGACGGCTCCCTTTTTGCCTCTGACCTTTCCACCAAGACGTCTGTCACGACTGGGTGACTGTCTTGTTCCACTTTTAGCACGAACTCTTCGTCAGTCTTGTCTTCTGCTTTAGCCTTCACCAAGATGGGCATTGGCAACTCCTCTGCCAGGCAGCGATGTTCCTCCTCTCTCTGGAGAAGCTCCTGCTGATGCTTTTCTTGAGCCATTCTGAGAATGTCCATATCTTTCAATATGGCCCTATTCATGGTTTGACACGCTGATAGGTGACCTCTGAGCTCAGAGACTTCCTTCTCCAGCTCATCCACTCTGTGCTCAACCGCCAGTCTCAGGACCCTTTCTTGCTCGACTGTCTCTTTAAGCAGCTCTAACTCATGGTCCTGCTCTCTTTTGGCTAGCACATGTCGCACCAGCAGTTCTTTAATTAAACTTTCAGACGGGGTCTCTTGCCCACCCAGACTCTGCCTCTTTAGAGTTCCACCTGTTTCTGCATCTACCTCTATGGTCTCTCATGGGCTCTTGGTAACTTCAGAGTTCTCCACCTCTTCAACATCAGGTACTCTGGAGCCTTCATACTGAGCCACATCAGCCTTTCCGGGCATTGCAGATATGGGACTACCGCAGGTCTGTTTTAACTCCAGCCCTACCTCTGTGCTGGGATTTGTCAGAGGTAAAGTGACCTCCTTATCAAAGACAGTAACCTGATCTGCACCTGACCCTGTCTCTTCCTCATCATCTCTCTTCTCAGAGGGTGTAACCTGTCCCGCCTTTCTGCGTCCCCCGCGACGAGATGAAGATCTGCGATTTTTACTGGGCTCCCCCTTACTGCACTCTTTTCCCTTTGCGCTCGAGTCACAGTCGGGATAGGAGTCACCCCCTCTCACCCTGTCATCCTGGAACAGCAAGTCCCCACTTAAACAGGTGTCAGACCCACACTTTCTTCCAGTCACCCGTAACTCTGGACTATTGACATTAGGTGGCGCTACTTTCTCTTTACACATCCCATTAACAGGAATCCCCACAACCTGCTGCTGTAGTGGGGCTTCAATATGACCATTCTGTCTCTCCTCTGAACAACCCCATACTGCGTCAACTTCCCATATGTCTTCAAAGATCACAAAGTCCCGGTCCCTCTCAAAAGGGTAGAACAAGTCTGGTGTTATACCGCCATCTTGGCACTTTACGTTTTTGGACATATCAATAATCACTCTGTCCACAGTATAGTCAACAGTGACCCCATGAATGCATCGAACATTGACCTTTTTCTCGGTTAGACAGAGAACGAGAGGAGTTCACCGTCAGAGTCACCTGACTCTTTGAGTCCAGCAGTCCAGATACTCCTTCACGGTGTAACATAACAGTACACACCTGTGGGCTGTCATCAAATGGGAAGTCTATGCCGCACTCGGAATACACAAAACACAAACATTGTTTTTCCCCTTTTGAAAGCTCCACCCCTTTTTGGGTCACCACCCCCTTGTGGGCTACTGCCCCCTTGTGGACCATTTTCTCCTTTAGGGCCACCACCCCTTTTAGGGACTCCACCCCCTTTTGGGCAGCTACCCCCTTTTGAGACGCAGCCCCTTTTTGGCCAACCATAATTATTTGGGCACTGCTCCGTTTTTGGGACTCCACCCCCCTTTAGGGACACCACCCCACTCTGGGTTACACCCTGTGGATTTCCCACAGCACTCTCAGGCCCCAGTTCGCCCAGCACACCAATGTGACTCTGGCCCTTTAAGGGTCTGCACACTCTAAACCAGCAATGTCTTTTTTTTTTTCTTTTCTTTCTTTGCTGCAACCGCGCTGCACAGCTCAACCGCAGACTTCATGGACCTGCCGATCCACAGCAAGCCACTTGTCACCTTCGTGGACCCGCCGATCCACAGCAAGCCGCTTGTCACCTTCGTGACCCCACCGAGCCACAGGAAACTTCGTGGCCTCACCGAGCCACAGCAAGCTGACTCTCAGGAAAAAAAAACTCAGTCTCTCACTGACCCCGGTCAGAACACCACAGACTCCGGTCTGTTACGCACCCGGCTTTACACACAGCCCAAACATAGTTTTCCACTGACCCCTGTCAGTACAATACACGGTTTTCAGACCGTCACCCGTTGGCAACTTCACGGGTTCCTGGACACCCCTCGGCCTCAGAGGTGCCCAGACACAACAGTTTTCTCACTGACCCCGGTCAGTATTTACTCACGGTTTTCAAGACCGTTACCTGCCATTGCCACACAGGTTCCTGGGACCCTCTTCTCCTCAGAGGTATCCACAAACTGCAGTTCTCACTGACCCCGGTCAGTATTTACTCACGGTTTTCAAGACCGTTACCTGCCATTGCCACACAGGTTCCCGGATCCCTCTTCTCCTCAGAGGTATCCACAAACTGCAGTTCTCACTGACCCCGGTCAGTATTTTACTCACGGTTGTCAATACCGTCCAATCTTCTGGCTCAGACCAGCCAGCGCTGCAAGACGTGCTCCTTGGATCTTTGCCCGCATCCGAAACACCAATTGTAGCATTTCACCCGCTACGGGTCTAGGGGACACTCGCTTAGGTGCGGCGGATGACACTCAGGAGACACATTTCCTTAAAAGTTCACAGGGTTTATTGCTCCATAAACCATATTGCAACAGGAACAACAGGTAAACAGTCTTACGTCAGACAGGTGATTCCCCAATGTCCATAGTAGAGCTCCGCTCTCTCACGTCTGTGGGCACACAGACCATGCTATGTCCAGCACCTAGGCTCTCCAGCCTAAAGATGGTATCTGTGTGTTGTTCAGGACGTCTGTCCCCACGTGGAACCGTCCAACACACAGGCCACTCTGCAGTGTCCAGCCAGGACACATGGAAGTGTGTCCACCCTGACACACACCCACACACTCACACCATGTGCTACACACACCTCCATTATGTAGCCTGAAACCACACCCAGGAACCCATCACATGATTAGACATGTGGTTCTGACATCACCACAGGTCCTGAAACAAACATAGATAGGCATGGTTATGCCCCTTACCCAGGGGTGAGGTATATGGGTAGCCAGACCCTCCCATCTCTCATAGCTACCCGTAACCCGGACCCAAATATACCAAACAATGCCTTATTACTTTATGTGCATTAAAGAAAACACTCCGGGTTACATCACAGCGACAAGCCTTCTCTGTGATACATACCTCCCGTCGACTATCCAACCTTTAGCCACGCTACAAGGTGTACTTTATCTGTCCTGTTGAGGGCAGAGCAAAGTACTGCAGTGCGCAGGCGCCGGGAAAGGTCAGAGAGGAACGGCGCCTGCGCACTGCAGTACTTTGCTCTGCCTTCAACAGGGCAGAAAAAGTACGCCTGCGCAGGAGCCACGACAGGAAGCAAAGAAGTGGACATCATCGTATGAAGATGGGAGGTGCTGGACCCGCAACGCGATACCCATTGGACCGGACTGCCTCTGGGTGAGTATAATTTAACTTTTTTTCTTATCTTTCAGGTTACATCGGGGGCTTATCTACAGCATTACAGAATGCTGTAGATAAGCCCCTGATGGCGGTGGCCTTAGCTTATAGGCCTAAAATGGGGTGACAGATTCCCTTTAAGAGAAGGATAGAGTCTAGATCACGTGAAGTAATTATCCCCCTCTACTCCTCCTTGTAAAAACCTCATCTGGACTACTGGGTCCAGTTCTGGGCGCCACATTTTAAAAGAGACATCGAAAAACTGGAGCAAGTTCATAGAAGAGCGACCAGGATGGTGAGCAGACTGCAGAGTATGTTCTACGAGAAACGCTTAAAGGATCTGGGCATGTTTAGCTGAAAAAAGAAGGCTAAGGGGAGACTTAATAGCTGTCTACAAATATCGGAAGAGATGTCAAAGTGTAGAGGGATCATCATTATTCTCATTTGCACATGGAAAGATGAGAAGTAATGGAATGAAACTGAAAGAGAGAAGATACGGATTAGATATTCAAAAATTCTTTTTGACTGTGAGTGTGATCAATGAGTGGAACAGCCTGCCACGAGAGGGGGTGAGTTCTCCTTCAATGGAAGTCTTTAAACAGAGGCTGGACAGACATCTGTCTGAGATGGTTTAGTGAATCCTGCATTGAGCACGGGTTGGACACGATGACCCTTGAGGTCACTTCAAGCATTCTATCATTCTATGATTCTGTGATACTTTGGAAATCAAGATCTGGAAATCCAACCAAGCAAGTATGGACCCTTGACTTTGTCTATACCTTGCATCTGCCTGCCATCACTTGCAGATGCTCATCACCAATTGGTGACTATGGAAATCAAAACCTGGGAATCCACCGAGAAGTTTAGACTCTTTCCTTTGTCTATATCCCGTTTCTGTCTACCATTTCTTTTTGTCGCTTGCCACCAATTGATAACTGCTATAGAAGTCAAGACTAGGGAATCCAACCAAGAAAGTTTGGACCTTTGCCTTTGGCGATGCTGACCTTTTTTCTATAGCCCGTTCAGCCTGGCAAGGCATCCCTTGCAGACATTCATCACCAATCAATGACTAATTTAGGAGTTGTAACCTGGGGATCCAATTTTGGAACGTTTGAACCCTTGCCTTTGTTTAGTTTGCCCTTTCTTTAGCCTATTTGTGCCTGACGTCACTGTAAGAATACCTGCCAACCATCGGTAACTAATTTGGGAGCGATAAACTGGGAAAGTTGCATGAGTGGTCTATGGATGAAGAATGGGATTTTTTTTATCTTCTCCATGGTCTAGTCATTGCCAACTCAGTTGAGGTTTAACAACATCAAATGCAAAAATTAGGATTTTGGAATGGCGGTGCCCTTGTTGATGCCGTTAGATGATGCAGAAACTTCCGAATTCTTTGCATACACTTTTCTGATTTATTTATTTTTTTACAGAGAACCAAGAAAGTGATGGATCCTCCAAGTGCCATCCCATCATCCCTATGAAATATCTCATTATCATCCTTCTCGTTGTGCTGGCTATTGTCCTGGTGATTGCTACCGGCCTGATTGGTGAGTGCTATTCATTATTCAGTGGCATCTCCATTAAATTGTCAAGGATTAAATGTTTTACAAGCCACTTGAAAGAAAGAATAGAGACGGTTAGCGGCTTTTTTTTCATTAAGCAAAGCAAGTTGACCTTTCTCACCTTCATTGTCTGATGGTGCGATGAATGGCCGATGACTTGATAGCTTGTTTATCAGTGTATTAATGGCTTAATTGGACAGTAGACATTCATTATGTTGGATGAGTTTCATGCACTCTTCTACTTAGTGAAAATTCACTGTCTAACTGTGTCTAATGTCTGGTCCCTGTGCAATTCCAGAACACATTAATCTTCTGCGGGTCTCCTCTCAAGTCTGCTCGGTTCACTCCATAACAACAGCAGCCTGTCGAGTGGGCATTTTAGAAAATAGACTGTGTATCGATCAGGATTTTACATGGGACGTGAAGAACCTGCATTAGATGTAGGTCTCTGAGGTTCCTATATCAAAAGAAAACCCTAAAACATGTCATATCTCACCCTAGAACTTAATTCCAAACCTCCTTCCTTCCCTTAGACTGCTTATTTCAAGAAGACGGATTGTTTCTAGTTGCATCCATTTCTGTGCAATCGTCCCCACCCTCATAGATCTTTTGCTTGAGGATACTCTATAGGTTCTCAGTAGGGTTGAGGTCAGGAGAGAATGGTGGTCACATCATGAGTTTCTCTATCTTTATGCCCATAACAGCCAATGACTTGGAGACTTCTTTGCAGCATGACATGGTGCATTGTCAGCATGACGATGATTTTGCTACAGATGGCACGGTTCTTTTCTTTTTCACCAAAGTGTTCAGTGAGAAACTCTATATACTTTGCCCAGGTCATTTTCTCACCTTCAGGGACCCTAAAGGGACCTACTAGTTCTCTCCCCATGATTCCAATCCAAAACATGGCTCCGCCACTTCCTTGCTGACGTTGCAACCTTGTTGGGACATAGTGGCTATCAGCCAACCATCCAATACTCCATCAATCTGGAACATCCAGGGTTGAAGGGAATCATCAGTAAACAATTCTGTATTAAAATTAGTCTTCATGTCTGTCTAGGCCACTGCAACCATTTCTGCTTATGAGCTGAGCACTGTTAAGGGGTGGCCGAATAGTAGGTTTATTTGCAACTGGAAGCCTCTGGAGGATCCAACACTTTGAGGATCGAGGGACTCCAGAGGCATCAGCAGCTTCATACATCCGTTTGCTTCTTTGTAATGGTATTTTAGCAGGTGATCTCATAATCTGATTAATTTGTCTGACAGAATCATTCCTTATTATACCTTTAGCTGCACAAAAAAGTCTGTGCTTTGTATCAGCCACAAATCTCTTCACAGTACGATGCTCATGCTTAAGTTTTTGGGAAATATCTAATGTTTTTATACCTTGTCCAAGGACTAATTTCAGTGACCCCAAGACCACAAGCCATCCATGAGGTTATTAGGAAACAAAAAATTCCATCTTTATGACACTTAAATCCAATCTGCATAATAATTCGGACCGCGGTGGAGTTAGTTTTGTTCTTGCTGTTATGTTGATGCATGAAACTTTCTGAGCTTGCGGTGGGCTCATGCATTTACACAGCAGCCAATCTGAACAAGAAGAGCTGCAGCTTAAAGTTTTTGGGGAGAGCTCAGTAGCCTGGGGACATGCAGCAATAGATAAAATGGTAGATAGCATGACCATATTTTTTTGTCTTTCAGTTCATTACACATGTCCTGGGAAGATCCGCTGCCAATCCTCTTCAAAATGTATCCTAAAGTCCAAACGTTGCGATGGAGTCTATGACTGCCCAGATGGAGATGATGAACTCAGATGTGGTAATCTCAGTATTCCCTTGTTGATATTCTTCACATGATGGTTTTTAGTATTTTTCTTAAGCTCTAATTTTACACTGAGTAGATTCCCATTAGTGAATATTGGAGAACTACAGTTATTGGTCAATAACTAACGGAAAATACTCTATACTCCTCCTCCTAGACCTGTCCTCTGCTTTGGACACAGTTGACCACTGCCTCCTACTACAGATCCTCTCCTCTTTTGGCATCAAAGACCTCGCCCTATCCTGTATCTCCTCATACCTTTCCAACCGCACATTCAGCATCTCCCACTCCCACACTACCTCCTCATCCCACCCTCTCTCTGTTGGAGTCCCCCAAGGCTCTGTTCTAGGACCCTTACTCTTCTCAATCTATATACTTGGCCTGGGACAACTCATAAAGTCCTATGGAGTCCAGTACCACCTTTATGCCGATGACGCTCAGATCTACCTCTGCTGTCCAGAATCCCAGAGTGTCTATCAGCCATATCCTCCTTCTTCTCCTCTCACTTCATCAAACTCAAAATGGACAAGTCTGAACTCATCATCTTTCCTCCATCTCATAGATCTTCCTTACCTGACCTTTCACTATTAACGACATCACACTTTCCCCCATACTGGAAGATTGCTACCTCGGAGTAACCCTTGACTCTGCCGTCTCCTTCAAACTGCACATCCAAGCTCTTTCCACCTCTTGTCGCCTCCAGCTCAAAAATATTTCCAGAATCCGTCCTTTCCTCACCCGTCAATCTACTAAAATGCTTGTGCATGCCCTCATCATCTCCCGTCTTGACTACTGCAACATCCTTTTATGTGGCCTCCCTGCTAACACCCTTGCACCTCTCCAGTCCATCCTTAACTCTGCTGCCCGACTAATTAATCTCTCTCCTCGCTACTCCTCCGCTTTCCCCTCTGCAAATCTCTTCACTGGCTCTAATTCCCTCAGTGTATCCAGATCAAATTACTAATACTGACCTACAAAGCCATGCATAACCTGTCTCCTCTATATATCTCTGAACTAATCTCCCGATATCTTCCCTCACGTAATCTTCGATCCTCCCAAGACCTCCTTCTCTCCTCCACACTTGTTTGCTCCTCATCCAACCACCTCCAAGACTTCTCCCGAATATCCCCCATCCTCTGGAATTCTTTGCCCCAACACATCCGACTATCAACCACATTCGGATCCTTCAGACGGAACCTGAAAACCCATCTCTTCAGGAAAGCCTACAGCCTGCACTGACCCCGCTGCCTCCTCATCACTACCGGAGATACTGCCTCGCCAACAGCGGAGCTCCTGCAACCCTCAACCTATTGTCTCCTTCCCCATAATCCTGTAGAATGTAAGCCCGCAAGGGCAGGGTCCTCGCCCCTCTGTATCAGTCTGTAATTGTTAGTTTACTGTAAGTGATATCTGAAAATTATATGTAACCCCTTCTCATGTACAGCACCATGGAATCAATGCTGCCATATAAATAAATAATAATAGTTGGTCAGAACTATTACAGATATCCAAACAATAACCTCCTTAGTATAAGTAGTTTCAAAAAGAGCAGTGGTTACATGAATTGCCAGCTTTACCATTGACTGCTTCTCTGTAAAGCACAGACTTGTTTTAGGTCCCGCCCACTGCAGCATAAAAGAAGATAACACAAGAAATCATAAATAATAATAAGACAACGGAAGGAAAGATCCCTGATTGCATTCTGACAGTCCTTAAGGGAAGGATTTTTATTAAACATTTTCTTTTACCAGGTGTAAATGGCATGAGAGGCAGAAACACTAACAGTGAGCCCCAGGCTGATCTGCTGGCTATGGATGATTTTACCAAAGCCCTGAATAGCACAGCAGATTATTATTTGCAGTGAACAGTAAATGGCGACAATAACAATGGCACAATTCCATCATGAGATAATAACACTATTTGTATCACACGTTGCAGTGCGTCTGAGCGGACGGAATGGCGTGTTGCAGGCCTACGCCGCCGGCTCCTGGAGAACCGTCTGTTCTGACGGATGGAAAAGCTTCTATGGGAATCTGACTTGTAAGCAATTAGGGTTTTCAAGGTAATGAAGATTCCAGTTATGTTTGTGCTTGTTTCTTTTGGAAACATTTTGAGAATTGGGTGGAAACTTTCTAATCTGTCCCTTTATTTCTGTCCTTTTATTTATTTTCTCAGTGGAGTAATTATGCTTGCTCTGGGGTTGCCATGAAATTAAGAAAAATGGCCTAACAGCAAAAAATGTGATAATATAACTAATAATTACCCATTCCGATATAAATAAACTGTTACCATTCCCTTCGTGAGAGAGCTGCGTCCCTGTGAAATTTGGCATTTGCAAAAAGTTCTATAAAAAAAGTAATTATGATAAAACTCAGCTGTCAATTTATTCTGAAATTTCTAAAAGTAATAACAGAGGAACAAAAGTAAAAAAAAAATTGCAAAAGTTAGATAAAAATGTATTCAGAAATTTCCAGGAGTAATATCAAAGGAACAGAACGTTCTGAAAAATAAAAAGTGGTAAAACTCAGTTGTCAATTTATTCCGTAATTTCCAAGAGTAATAAGAAAGGAACAAGAAATTCTAAGAAAAAAAACCTAGAAAAACTTTTTGTCATTTTATTAAGAATGAGCAATAGTAGAGTAAAAAAAAAAGTTATAAAAGTTGTCAATTTATTCAGAAACTTCTAGGAGTAATAGAAGAGCAACAAGAAGTTATAAAAAAAAAATCCTTGTAAGACCGCGTTGTCGATTTATTCAGAAATTTTCGAGAATAATAAAAGACGAACAAAAACTTAAATGAAAAAAAAAAAAAATTTTTTTGACACTTTATTCAGGAAATTCTGAGAGTAAGACTATGTACCCACATTGCGGATTTTTCTGCACCTTTTTTGAAAAAATCGCAGGTAAAACGCATTTTACCTGCAGATTTTCTGCGGACTTCCTGCGTTTTTTTGTGCGGATTCCACCTGCGGTTTTACCCTTACGGATTCCTATTGAGGAGCAGGTGTAAACCACTGCGGAATCCGCACAAAGAATTGACATGCTGCGGAATAAACAATGCTGCGTTTCCGTGCGGTATTTTCCGCAGCATGGGCACAGCGGATTTGGTTTTCCATAGGTTTACATGGTACTGTACACCACACGGAAAACTGCTGCAAATCCACAGCGTCCAATCCGCAACGTGTGCACACAGCCTAAAAGCAGAGGAACAAAAAGCTAAAAGAAAAAAAAAGAAAAACTTTACGTCACTTTATTCAGAAATTTCTAGGAGTATTAACAGAGGAACAAAAAGAAAAACTGGTAGCACCCAGTTGTAAATTTATCCAGAAAGTTCTGAAAGAAATAAAAAAAGAAAAAAAAAGTCATAAGAAAAAAAAGTGTGGAAAAATGTATTGAATAATATTAGGCCGGCGTCACACTCAGCGTAAGACAATACGGCCGTAATACGGAGAAATGTTCCCAAAATAGTGATCCGTAGTCCGGGTGTGTCAGCGTATTTTGCACATGGCATCCTCCGTATGTAATCCGTATGGCATCCGTACTGCGAGATTTTCGCGCAGGCTTGCAAAACCGACATCTAATGGATTTATGTGCTCAAATGTTCGGGAAAACATATATACAGTATATATATATATATATATATATATATATATATATATATATATATATATATATATATATATATGTCATTGAGACACATATATATATATTCTGTATTTAGATTTCATTCAGCGCGATATCTGTGAAAAGCCGGTAATTCAATTGCCGGCTTTTCATTTCTCCTGCACAAACCCGACAGGATATGAGACATGATTACATACAGTAAACCATCTCATATCCCCTTTTTTTTTGCATATTCCACACTACTAATGTTAGTAGTGTGTATGTGCAAAATTTCAGCGCTGTAGCTGCTGAAATAAAGGGTTAAATGGCGGAAAAAATTGGCGTGGGCTCCCGCGCAATTTTCTCCGCCAGAATGGTAAAGCCAGTGACTGAGGGCAGATATTAATAGCCAGGAGAGGGTCCATGGTTATTGGCCCCCCCCGTGGCTACAAACATCTGCCCCCAGCCACCCCAGAAAAGGCACATCTGGAAGATGCGCCTATTCTGGCACTTGGCCACTCTCTTCCCACTCCCTGTAGCGGTGGGATATGGGGTAATGAAGGGTTAATGCCACCTTGCTATTGTAAGGTGACATTAAGCCAGATTAATAATGGAGAGGCGTCAATTATGTCACCTATCCATTATTAATCCAATAGTACGAAAGGGTTAAAAAACACACACACACACACATGATTAAAAAGTAGTTTAATGAAATAAACACAGCGGTTGTTGTAATAATTTATTGTTCTCTCAATCCATCAGGAACACCCTCGCTTGGAAAAATAATAAACGCACAAGATACATACCTTCTGGTGAACCGTCTCGTCCCACGAAGTAATCCATCTGAAGGGGTTAACTAATATTACAGGCAGGAGCCCTGCTAATGCAGCTGTGCTCGTGCTTGTAATTCCCCAGCGAATGAATGAAATGTAGGTCATTGACCTACATTTCCTTCAGTCGCGGTGATGCGCCCCCTGGTGGATGTCCTCATATGACCTGGAGCGTGGAAAAAAGTTCCCAGGCTGCAGTTCATGAGAACATCCTGCTGGGGCGCATCATCGCGACTGAATGTAAGTACAGATCCAGCTTTCCTTTCAGCACCCGGGGATTACAGGCACGAGCGAGTGGTTTATCGCAGCTCGTGCCTGTAATATTAGTTAACCCCTTCAGATGGATTACATCGTGGGACGTGATCTGACATCTGAAGGTATGTATCTTGTGCTTTTATTATTTTTCCAAGCGAGGGTCTGCAAATGGATTGAGAGAACAATAAATTATTACAACAACCGTTGTGTTTATTTCATTAAAATACTTTTAAATCATGTGTGTGTGTGTTTTTTAACCCTTTCCTACAATTGGATTAATAATGGATAGGTGACATAATTGACGCCTCTCCATTATTAATCTGGCTTAATGTCACCTTACAATAGCAAGGTGGCATTAACCCTTCATTACCCCATATCCCACCGCTACAGGGAGTGGGAAGAGAGTGGCCAAGTGCCAGAATAGGCGCATCTTCCAGATGTGCCTTTTCTGGGGTGGCTGGGGGCAGATGTTTGTAGCCACGGGGGGGCCAATAACCATGGACCCTCTCCTGGCTATTAATATCTGCCCTCAGTCACTGGCTTTACCACTCTGGTGGAGAAAATTGCGCGGGAGCCCACGCCAATTTTTTCCGCCATTTAACCCTTTATTTCAGCAGCTACAGCGCTGAAATTTTGCACATACACACTACTAACATTAGTAGTGTGGAATATGCAAAAAAAAAGGGATATGAGATGGTTTACTGTATGTAATCATGTCTCATATCCTGTCGGGTTTGTGCAGGAGAAATGAAAAGCCGGCAATTGAATTACCGACTTTTCACTAACACCGCTGCGTATTTCTCGCAAGTCACACTGCTGGTCCGTGTGGAATCCGTATTTTTCTCGCCCCCATAGACTTTCATTGGCGATTTTTTTTGCGCAATACGGTGACAAACGCAGCATGCTGCGATTTTGTACGGCCGTAGAAAGCCGTATAATACTGAACCGTAATATACGGCTAATAGGAGCAGCCCCATTGAGAATAATTGTGCCGTTTATTTTGCGAGTTTTACGGACGTAGTTTATGCGCTCATACGTCCGTAAAACTCGCTAGTGTGACGCCGGCCTAAGAGTAACAAAAAGTTGCAAAAAAAACTTGGTACAATCCGATTTTCAATTTATTCAGAAATTTCGAGGAGTAATAAAGTTACAAAAAAAACAAACAAACAGGTAAAACTCAGTTGTCAAGTGAATAATAACAGAGGAACAAAAAGTTCTAAGAAAAAAAAACTAGAAAAACTTTTGTCATTTTAAAATTCCAATGATTTGTCGTTTTATTTCTATAGTTTCATATTTTCTTTCAGAAGTTTCTTCCTTTTTTTATTATCATCCCGGCGCTCATCTTTCTCCCTTTACGTTGCAGTTTTGTGAGCACCGGCTCCGTGCCAGTGGCCGCTGTGGAGGAACGGTTTAGGCGAGAATTTGTGTCCATAACTAAATCTCCTAATCCTGACATGCGGGAAACATTGATCCAGCAGATGATACAGGGGCAGTAAGTAGTGGTGCCGATCCCACCGCACCAAGGACCATGATTATAGGTGGTGACACTACGGTGGGAGAGTACAGGGTGACCGTGGAGGACAGGTCCGCTGTCTATGGAGGACCCATCCTGTCCTGCATTACACAGTCACTGATTTGAATGGACCGTGTAATACCTCGTTTCTCCTGCGGGAGTGCTGCTGGGAAATTGAACACCTTCATTCCAGGCTTCTCCACAGATTACAGCAGATTTTCAGATTTTTAAGAAATCCTCCTAAAACTTTGGGATTGTTCAGTGTGGAGAAACACAATGGGAGACAATTTATTTCACAGTTTATTTGGCACAAAATACTAATCTTTTTATAAATGTTGGGTCAATAATAGTTTATAAATTAAAATACACCGGCGTTAACTCATATTTTTTTTTTAAGGGAATTCTGCTCCTCGAGAAACATCACCACGGTAAAGTGCGTGGGTGAGTATTTCATACTGATCGGAGGGTTTAGGCGATATTTGTTGAGGAACAGGGGGAATATTTCGTTAAAGATCAGGATTTTGTCACCAATTTACAAAAAAAAAATGAAAAAAAAATCTGATTATTAATGCAGGCTGAGATGGTGGGTGTCAGCATTTGTACAGTGTCAATAAAGTTTCAAAAAGCTTTATTGACACTCACATTTCTCCATCATTTACTGAGTTATTAATTTTTTGACAAAAATAAAGTTTGGTGTTTTTTTCTGAAAAAAAAAATTTAAATCTATTTTGGGGGTCTCTATAGTTAATTAACATATTACTGACTGTTGTAAAATCCAAGGTTTACCTTCACCCGGATTCCGTTTTTCTTTCGCTTGAGCATTTTTTACATGGGCCGATAATAACCAAAATGAGGCAGTTTGAATTTGGCAGGGAAAGTCCGATCAAAGGTGCATTATTATGCCGGGGGGGGGGGGGGGGGGGGGTGTGTCTCACTGGACCCCAGAAAATAATAACGATGGGGTAAAAAACTATTTACTCTTACCTTGCTGCTCACCAGTCCATCACCAAATCCTCCCAGTGCAGTCTTCCTCGTCGCTCCTCTTCATTACTGCTCCACCACACACAATGGTTCTTCTCTCTGGCGCCAGTTAGGACTCTGAGGTCCCAGTGTGCGCCCCCGAGTCACTGACTGGGCCTTCTGCAAAACTCACGTTTATGTAATGACTGAGGAAGACGACATCGGAGCACAGTGGAGCAGCACTAAAGAGGTTGAGGGAGTTATGAGGATCGGCCAGCGCCTAAGGCGGCAGTAGAGGTGGGCGGCGAGGTGAGTTTTATTTATTTATTAATTTAGTTACTATTTTTTTCTTTTCTACAAATCAGTAAAATATGTGGCCGGCCTACATTCAGCTAAAGTTGCACACATTAACGTTATATTATTGATCGCTACTGATCTGTCGCAGTTTTGGGCTGCATTCTAGTTTCGGAGGCCGGGAGGATCGTCTCTACCTCCCCTGTTCCTTCTATGCTCTGCATTGTCGTCACATCACATCTCTAATCCCTCTATTTACTTGCAGTGTGTGGAAATCGGCCGAGTTATTCCTCATCCACCCGCATCGTGGGAGGAAACATCTCTGCCGAGGGACAGTGGCCCTGGCAAGCCAGTCTGACCTTCCAGGGCATTCACCTGTGTGGCGGCTCGCTCATCAGTCCGCAGTGGATAGTTACAGCTGCTCACTGCGTCTACGAGTAAGTGCCGCCCCGAGTCTCGTCACCAAAGTCGCCGAACCTGTGTGTTACAGGGAAAGTCTACTTACAATAGAGTGCGCCCCCTTGTGTTACATACTTGTTATGGCGCCCCCTGGTGTTACATACTTGTTATGGCGCCCCCTGGTGTTACATGCTTGTTATGGCGCCCCCTGGTGTTACATACTTGTTATGGCGCCCCCTGGTGTTACATACTTGTTATGGCGCCCCCTGGTGTTACATGCTTGTTATGGCGCCCCCTGGTGTTACATACTTGTTATAGCGCCCCCTGGTGTTACATACTTGTTATGGCGCCCCCTGGTGTTACATACTTGTTATGGTACCCCCTGGTGTTACATACTTGTTATGGCACCCCCTGGTGTTACATACTTGTTATAGTGCCCCCTGGTGAAAAAATACTTGTTATGGCCCCCCCTGGTGTTACATACTTGTTATGGCTCCCCCTGGTGTTGCTTACTTGTTATGGCTCCCCCTGGTGTTACTTACTTGTTATGGCTCCCCCTGGTGTTACTTACTTGTTATGGCTCCCCCTGGTGTTACTTACTTGTTATGGCTCCCCCTGGTGTTACATGCTTGTTATGGCGCCCCCTGGTGTTACATACTTGTTATGGTGCCCCCTGGTGTTACATACTTGTTATGGCGCCCCCCGGTGTTACATACTTGTTATGGTGCTCCCTGGTGTTACATATTTGTTATGGCGCCCCCTGGTGTTACATACTTGTTATGGCACCCCCTGGTGTTACATACTTGTTATGGCGCCCCCTGGTGTTACATACTTGTTATGGCGCACCCTGCTGTTACATACTTGTTATGGCGCCCCCTGGTTGTTACATACTTGTTATGGTTCACCCTGGTGTTACATACTTATTATGGCGCCCCCTGGTGTTACATACTTGTTATGGCTCCCCCTGGTGTTACATACTTGTTATGGCGCCCCCTGGTGTTACATACTTGTTATAGCGCCCCCTGGTGTTACATACTTGTTATGGGGCCCCCTGGTGTTATATACTTGTTATGGCACCCCCTGGTGTTACATACTTGTTATGGCACCCCCTGGTGTTACATACTTGTTATGGCGCCCCCTGGTGTTACATACTTGTTATGGCGCCCTCTGGTGTTACATTCTTACATGGCGCCCCCTGGTGTTACATACTTGTTATGGCACCCCCTGGTGTTACATACTTGTTATGGCGCCCCCTGGTGTTACATACTTGTTATGGCGCCCCCTGGTGTTACATACTTGTTATAGCGCCCCCTGGTGTTACATACTTGTTATGGCGCCCCCTGGTGTTACATACTTGTTATGGCGCCCCCTGGTGTTACATACTTGTTATGGCGCCCCCTGGTGTTACATACTTGTTATAGCGCCCCCTGGTGTTACATACTTGTTATGGCGCCCCCTGGTGTTACATACTTGTTATGGCGCCCCCTTGTGTTACATACTTGTTATGGCGCCCCCTGGTGTTACATACTTGTTATGGCGCCCCCTTGTGTTACATACTTGTTATGGCGCCCCCTGGTGTTACATTCCTACATGGCACAGTATGATTCATTCTTGGTCTTGGATGTAGAATCTCTGCATGTCACAATGGTCTAGACCTGAAACACAAGGACTATTACAGATATCTGCACATCCCCCACATTCGTACACTGTGCAGAGACATCTCCAAAGACATGGGAAAAGTAACGCCCAGTTGTCACTTCCAGGAGGCATCAACTCGGGGTTTCCAGGAAGAGTAACAGAGGCGCGGTACAACACTACATTGTAAGAAAAGTTGTTATTTCTTCATTTTGAAGCAAGTATTCACCAGAATAGTCCCGTCAAGAGAAGGAGAATGTGTGAATCCTAATGTTGCCCCGTCTCCTCTCCCAGAGCTCTGGATATACAGATTATAGCTGGAAAACGATCAGAAGAATCCTTTGCTTTAATTGAAGTGTGATCGGAGTCTTATCTGAGACGTCGTCGCGGTGACTCTTGTGTCTCTCGGTATCTTACACCTCCAGCCGCCGCTCATTGAAGGCTCCCTGTTCTATAAAGGACAGAAATAACGTAGATGTCGCCGATGTTGTAATACGCTGCGAGTGTACGGGCGATCCACCGTGATGGAGGACGCACGGTGTAGTAGAGCCGAGTGTGTGGGTATTAATGCTCCTATAGTAGAACAGTCATTCTGATTGTCACTGGTCTCCAACCATTGCAAAACTAAAACCGCCACCATGATCCCGCCAGCTGCAAGATCCTGTCTCCTACAAATCCTCGATTCGTTCCATTACTGTCTGAGGGGCGAGGTATAGCCTAGGAGCGGAGTTTAGGATTTCTGGATTCCAGCTGCAGACATAGCAGTGGAGGGTTACTGCTGCCGCTGGTTGTCTGACAGCCAGACTGACGCTCTGAGGACAGCGAGGGGTTAATCTTTGTGTCATATATTAAAGAAACGCACAAATAAATCATTTATTTCTCTATCTCTTAGTACTGTATCAATCATGTGTCGTTACTAGAAGTTCAGCACTGCTACATCTGTGCACGGAAAATTGCAAAAATTGTTATAAACCACAATGCAAAATTGATAGATCAATAGAGTAGGACAGTAGGACTACTGCTGCAGCCAGTTGCCTTATAGCCAGACACATTCTGCAAGAAAGTGCGTTAGTTAATTTTTTGGGACACATATCGAAGACTTAGTAATTGCATATATAAATTCTGCCTTTTTCTATCCACATTACTACAGCAATAATACATTGTAAGTATACGTTTGGCACTGTATAAATCACTCTCTAAAATGGATAGAATTGTGGAGGAGGGCTACTGCTGCAGCCAGACTGAGTTTTATCTCTTAATGTTATTATTTTACTATATGTATATAACGCCATCATATTCTGCAGCACCTTACAGACATCATCGCTGTCCCCATTGGGGCTCACAGTCTAAATTCTCTATCAGAATGTTTCTGGAGTGTGGAAGGAAACTGGACAAATATTAATGTTTTTAATTACAAATTCAGCATTTCTAAATATGTATATGGAATATTGTGAAATTCATTATAGACTACATGATAAAAATGATCAGTTGAGGAGGGCTACTGCTGAAGCCACCAAATGGACAGACTGACTGCTGTGGTGGCCAGTTGCTTAACGGCCAGACTGACTGCTGCAGCCAGTTTCCTAATGGACAGTCTGACTGCTGTGACCGGTTGCCTAATGGACAGACTGACTGCTGTGACCGGTTGCCTAACGGCCAGACTGACTGCTGTGACCGGTTGCCTAACAGACAGACTGACTGCTGTGGCCAGTTGCCTAACGGCCAGACTGACTGCTGTGGCCGGTTGCCTAATGGACAGACTGACTGCTGTGGCCAGTTGCCTAACGGCCAGACTGACTGCTGTGACCGGTTGCCTAATGGACAGACTGACTGCTGTGACCGGTTGCCTAACGGCCAGACTGACTGCTGTGACCGGTTGCCTAACAGACAGACTGACTGCTGTGGCCAGTTGCCTAACGGCCAGACTGACTGCTGTGACCGGTTGCCTAATGGACAGACTGACTTCTGTGGCCAGTTGCCTAAAGGCCAGACTGACTGCTGTGGCCAGTTGCCTAATGGACAGACTGACTGCTGTGGCCAGTTGCCTAACGGCCAGACTGACTGCTGTGGCCAGTTGCCTAATGGACAGACTGACTGCTGTGGCAGTTGCCTAACGGCCAGACTGACTGCTGTGACCGGTTGCCTAATGGCCAGACTGACTGCTGTGGCCAGTTGCCTAACGGCCAGACTGACTGCTGTGACCGGTTGCCTAACAGACAGACTGACTGCTGTGACCGGTTGCCTAATGGCCAGACTGACTGCTGTGGCCAGTTGCCTAACGGACAGACTGACTGCTGTGGCCGGTTGCCTAACAGACAGACTGACTGCTGTGACCGGTTGCCTAATGCACAGTCTGACTGCTGTGGCCAATTGCCTTATGGACAGACTGACTGCTGTGACCTGTTGCCTAATGCACAGTCTGACTGCTGTGGCCAGTTGCCTAACGGACAGACTGACTGCTGTGACCGGTTGCCTAACAGACAGACTGACTGCTGTGACCGGTTGCCTTATGGACAGACTGACTGCTGCAGCCAGTTGCCTAATAGCCAAACTAAAGGTTTTTTAATTTTATTTTCTGGGACACATACTGTATAGAAGCTCCTGTATATAAATAATTTATTTTTCTATCCATAATACTATTTTCAATAATATCTTCAGTCACAAATCCGGCTCTGCTACTATATGGAATATTCTAAGAACAAGTCCTAATCATCATTATAACCTTTTCCCTTATTGAGCCTTCTTTCCCTTGATTTGCAGCTTATATTTTCCAGAATCTTGGAGTGCGCAGGTCGGGCTGGTGAATCAACCTCTGGAGCTTCCGACTAATTCAGCTCTGGTGGAAAAGATCATTTATCACAGCAAATACAAATCCAGCTCCATGTCCAACGACATCGCCCTCCTTAAACTGGCTGCGCCCTTCACTTTCAGTGGTAAGTGGGGTACCTGGTGCTCCTTTGTGGAGATCTAGCCGCTTTAGGGGAGCCTTATAGGCAGTGATCCCTGGGGGGGAAGTATGCAAATTAGCTCTCCTCCTAAAGGACGCCAGCTCTCTCTCCAGTGTCTGAGATCCTTAGTCATGTTTCCAAGTTCTTTAATGGGTCAGACGTTGACTTACACTAGGTGGCAGCAAAGAGACAGTTTTCTTCCTTCTGGAGGAGAGCTAATTTGCATAATGAAGTTCCAGTATTCTTTACCAATGGTGGAGGCGGAAAATATGAGATGGGACGGAATGGTTGGATAGATGGCACAGAAGGCAAAAACAGTAAATGTATAGGAGGCTGAGCGGCTCGCAGAGTCAGTACCCCCTGCTTTGGGGGCCATGCATTTAACCCCATTAAACCCTGTGTACTTTTCCCAAAGTTCCCAAAAAATTTAAACCAATATCATATAAAAAAAATATATAACTTGTATCAGTGTAATCGTCCTGACCTCAAGAATCACACTGCCAGGTCATTTTTACTGCGCAACGAAAACCGTAAAAAAAAAAACAACAAAAAAAACAATGGTGAAAAATTGGGTTAAAGTGCAGCTATCAGTAGAAAAGATTGTTTCTACCTTTTTCTTGTTTAGGAGGACATTGACATATCAATGAATGACGCAAAACCATCAAGTAACAAAAAAAACAAGCAATTAAAGAACCCAAAGCATAAAACTGTGCAATGCTTCATTTCTCCTGCGGGGGCGCTGTTGGAAAATTGAGCACCTCGTGCCAGGTTGTTTAGATTTAGATTATCATGTTGAGCTTTCTAAAAAAAAAAAAAAAAATCACATTAAGAGGTAAAATACTGGAAATAATATAATAATAAATAATAACAACAACAACAATAGTTATAATGAAAAATAAAGACGATAATAATAATATTAATAATAATAAAATATTGTTATTAACAGTAACAATAAACATAATAATTGTAATAATAGCAATAATAAAAATAACACTAGTAATAATACAAACATCAATAAAATTATTATTACTAATCTACTATATAATTGTCTAAGGGTCACTTCCGCCTTTCTGTCTGTCTGTCACGGATATTCATTGGTCGCGGCCTCTGTCTGTCATGGAATCCAAGTCGCTGATTGGTCGCGGCAAAACGCCCACGACCATTGCCACGACCAATCAGCGACGCGCACAGTCTGGAAGAAAATGGCCGCTCCTTACTCCCCGCACTCACTGCCCGGCGCCCGCCTACACCCCTCCGGTCACCGCTCACACAGGGTTAATGGCAATGTTAACGGACCGCGTTATGCTGCGGGTAACTCACTCCGTTACCGCCGCTATTAACCCTGTGTGACCAAGTTTTTACTATTGATGCTGCCTATGCAGCGTCAATAGTAAAAACATCTAATGTTAAAAATAATAAAAAAAATAAAAAATCATTATATACTCACCTACGCCGCCTTTCCCGCTCCTCGCGATGCAAGCGGCACGTTCCGGTGGCAAGGATGGTCTGGGAGAAGGACCTGCCATGATGTCACGGTCATGTGACCACGACGTTATCACAAGTCCTGCAATTATTAATAATAATATTAATAATAATAATAATACAATGATAGTAATAGTAAGAATAATTTAAATATTTTTGATAACAATATCAATAATATTAATAATGACAATAAAATTATCAACAAAATAAATATTTAATACAAAAAATAATAGTAATAATACAATAATAAATATTATTAAAATAAAACAAATGATTGTAATAACTAAAATATAAAATAATAATTGTTATTATTATTAATAGTAATAATAATACAAATATCAATATAATAGCAATAATAATATCAATATTAAAATAAAAATAATACTGATAGTACAAATATAAATAAAATTATTAATAAAAATAAAAAAATATTCGTAATATTAAAATCAATAATAACCCTAATATTATTATTATTAATAATAATAATAATAATAATAATAAAATAATTAATAATAATAACAACAATTGTATCCTATATTTTGTGATCGATCTCAGTATATAGGTTTGTCCTTAGTTTAAGATATCTTAAAATAAAAGACACAAACCTTCCCTTAGGAGGGGTGACAGCTGCATCTCTTAAAGGGGTTGTACAGAATTTAAAAAAATGGCTGCTTCCTACCAAAGCACAGCGCCGCACCTTTCTGCAGGCCGTGTGCGGTATTACACATCAATCCAATTCGCTTCAAAAAGTATTTTTTCTGCTACTTTTTACCATTTATTCTTCAGTTATTCTATGGATATATTACAAAAAGTGTATATAGTCAGAGCTCGTTCACATGCTGCGTTTTTTTTCTGCACTGTATTTTATAGTAGCAGCAAAGCGAATGAGATTTCTGAAATCTCCTGCACACTGTTTCTTTTTTCTGTACTAACTTGAATCAATGCATTTTTTTTTTGCGTTTTTCACCCATTAAAAAAAAAATGAACATAAAAAATAAGTGTTTTACGCAGTATTTTGCACATAGTCTAATGGGTTCTAGGTATAATAGTCACATTTTCATGTGCCCCCAATGACCATAATAAATACTGATAATATATCTGTACATATATATATATATATACTGATAATGGTTAATAATATAATTACATTGTAAATCGTAACATGACAGAGAGGTTGCGGTAATCCCAGGGGATAACCACATAGTGCACATAAATGACACCGCACACTGAGGACTCGTTGTCATTCTGTGACACATCGCCACCTAGTGGCTTGCAGGTATAATTACAGCCTCTCACATTATATTTCTCTTATCAGGCTTTATACAACCAATATGTCTCCCACATTATGGAGAGGATTTTCCAGAGGGTAAAATCTGCTGGATATCGGGATGGGGAGCCACGGAGGAAGGAGGTACGATGTGTGATAAAACATACATGTAACCAGCAATTAACGGGACTGTAAAGAATAAGAAAAAAAACATGACTAACTTTTCAAAAACAGCGCCACAGGAGTCCACAGGTTGTGTGCGGTATTGCAGTTTAGCCTCATTGACTTAATATCACTAAGCTGCAATTCCAGACACAACCTATACACAGGTGTGGCGCTGTTTCCAGAAGAATTAAATGATCAGAATTACCAGGGCGACCCGTGAGCGGTATTATTGCCAAAGAACAAGAAACTGAATCGGGAGCTTTTGTAGGATGGGAAATTGAGGATAAAAAGATTTCTGGGCAGCAAACTTTGCTAACACAGGTTATAGCGGAGAGGCGTCTACGACAACTACATCTAGTGATTATTTAGTGTCACAGTGTGGCGGTATTATTGGGGCTTGTTTGGTAGCAGCACTGCTAATATTGCTCTTCGTCACATAGGATCACTATATGGAGGTATTGGTATAATATCATGGTTTGGCGGTATTATTTGGTCTCATTATTAATATTGGTCTTTATGAAGTAACTGTATGTCATATTATTGAGTCATTCATAGTAATGGCACAGGGTATAGCTGTATTATTTGCCATTTGTATTATTATATCATTGTTAATATTGGTGGTTTTATTGTGTATTATTCAATAATTATACGGATACATTATTGCGTCACTATGAAGTGGTACTGGTCATGGCGGTATTATTTGAGTTTTGGCATGTGATATTATGGGTAATAATGGGTGACATTGTGCAGGAAGAAACAGCGGTAAGACCCGTCACACCACCACAGGTCACAAAGTAATGGCATCACTTAGCAGAAGCCATCATTTATTGTAATAAAGAATTGCTGCAGACAATGGTGGGACTGTAGAAACAAAATCCAACGACAAGTGGGAATATATCAAGAGGGAAAAGGTAGTTAGGGTTCACATCCCATTAATTAATACACATTCCCACCTACAGAAAAAGCTGCCACTCTGTATGTATGGGATAATATTAGTCTTCTATTAATTACTGAGTTATACACACGTGGTCAAAACTGTTGGTCCCCCCTCGTTTAATGACAGAAGAACCCACAATGGTCACAGAAATAACCTGAATCTGACAAAAGTAATAACAAATAAAAGATCTATGAAAATGAACACATGAAAGTCAGACATTGCTTTTCCACCATGCTTCCACAGAATTAAAAAAAAATAAAACTCATGAAATCGGCCTGGACAGAAATTATGGTTCCCCTGAAAATACTGTGATAAAAGGGACATGTTACATCGCGGCGTGTCCACTAACTATCATCACAGGTGTCCACAATCCTGGAATCAGTGCGTGGCCGGTATATAGGGCTACAGATCCTCACTGTGCTGTGTGGTGACATGGTGGGTATCACACTCAACAAGGAGCAGAGGAAGCGAAGGAAAGAGTCGTCTCAGGAGATTAGAAAGAAAATTATAGACAAACATGTTACAGGTAAAAGTTATAAGACATCTCCAAGCAGCTGATGTTCCTGTGACTATAGCTGCACATATTATTCAGAGATGTAAGATCCCTGGGACTGTAGCCGACCTCCCTGGACGTGGCCGCAGGAGGAACATTGATGGCAAATCAAAGAGACGGATAATACGAATGGTAACAAAAGAAAAACTTCTAAACAGATTAAAGGTGAACTTCAAGCTCCAGGAACATCAGTGTCAGATCACACCATCCGTCGTTCATGGGAGATGACCAAGGAGGACACCATTGTTGAAAAAAAATCATAAAAAAGCCAGACTGGAATTTGCCAAACTACATGTTGAAAAGCCACAAAGCTTCTGGGAGAATGTCCTATGGACAGATGAGACAAAAAATGGAATTTTTTGGCAAGGCATATCAGCGCTATGTTCACAGACGGAAAAATGAAGCATATCAAGAAAAGAACACTGTCCCTACTGTGAAACATGGAGGAGGCTCTGTTATGTTCTGGGGCTGCTTTGCTGCATCTGGCACGGGGTGTCTAGAATCTGTGCAGGGTACAATGAAATCTCAGGACTATCAAAGGATTCTAGAGAGAAATGTGCTGCCCAGTGTCAGAAAGCTTGGTCTCAGTCACAGGTCATGGGTCTTGTAACAGGATAATGACCCAAAACACAGCTAAAAACACCCAAGAATGGCTAAGGCTACTTTCACACTAGCGTCGGGAACAACCCGTCGCTGTGCGTCGGGCCGACGTTCCCGACGCTAGCGTGGTCTCCGCCGCACAACGGGGGCAGCGGATGCATTTTTCCCACGCATCCGCTGCCCCATTGTGAGGTGCGGGGAAGTGCGGGGAGGTGGGGGCGGAGTTCCGGCCGCGCATGCGCGGTCGGAAAAAGCGGACCGTCGGGAGCAAAAAACGTTACATGTAACGTTTTTTTCTCCCGACGGTCCGCTACCACACGCCAAAGCGTCGCAAAACGGACGCACCGTTTGGCAATGCGTCGCAAATGCGTCGCTAATGTTAGTCTATGACGAAAAAACGTATCCAGCAAGAACTTTTGCTGGATGCGTAGTTTCGGCAAAACGACGCATTTGCGACGTATTGCAGTTAACGCTAGTGTGAAAGTAGCCTAAGAGGAAAACATTGGATTATTCTGAAGTGTCTTCTATGCGCCCTGACCTAAATCCTATTGAGCGTCTTTGGAAAGAGCTGAAACAAAAGGCGACCTTCACACACGAGACAACTGGGGCAGTTTGCTCTTGAGGCCAAAATACCTGTTGAGAGCAGCAGACGTCTCACTGACAGTTACAGGAATCGTCTGATTGCAGTGATTGCATCAAAAGGTTGTGCAACACAATATTAAGTTAAGGAACCATCATTTCTGTCCAGACCGATTTCATGAGTTTTATCTTTTTTAATTCTGTGGGAGAATGGCTGAAAAGCAATGTCTGACTTTCATTTGTTCATTTTCATAGATTTTTTTATTTATTATTACTTTTGTCAGATTCAAGTTATTTCTGTGACCATTGTGGGTTTTTCTGTCATTAAACGAGGGGGACCAACAATTTTGACCACGTGTGTACTCCAGAGCTGCACTCACTATTCTGCTGGTGCAGTCACTGTGTACATACATTACATTACTGATCCTGAGTTACATCCTGTATTATACCCCAGAGCTGCACTCACTATTCTGCTGGTGCAGTCACTGTGTACATACATTACATTACTGATCCTGAGTTACATCCTGTATTATACCCCAGAGCTGCACTCACTATTCTGCTGGTGCAGTCACTGTGTACATACATTACATTACTGATCCCGAGTTACATCCTGTATTATACCCCAGAGCTGCACTCACTATTCTGCTGGTGCAGTCGCTGTGTACATACATTACTGATCCTGAGTTACATCCTGTATTATACCCCAGAGCTGCACTCACTATTCTGCTGGTGCAGTCACTGTGTACATACATTACATTATTGATCCTGAGTTACATCCTGTATTATACTCCAGAGCTGCGCTCACTATTCTGCTGGTGCAGTCACTGTGTACATACATTACATTACTGATCCTGAGTTACATCCTGTATTATACCCCAGAGCTGCACTCACTATTCTGCTGGTGCAGTCACTGTGTACATACATTACATTACTGATCCTGAGTTACCTCCTGTATTATACTCCAGAGCTGCACTCACTATTCTGCTGGTGCAGTCACTGTGTACATACATTACATTACTGATCCTGAGTTACATCCTGTATTATACCCCAGAGCTGCACTCACTATTCTGCTGGAGCAGTCATATGTCCCTATATTTACTGTTGTCACATGTCTCTTATATACACAGTGAAGTAACATGTTCCCTATGTACAGTACAGTCACAGTTAATGTTCCTTTTTTGTAAGTCTTTTTCACATTACAGGCAGCAGTCACATTGTAACGTTATGTTCCCCAGTGTTCACTTAGTTGTTTATTTATCTATATCTATTACTGAATTTATCTTGTTATTTTCTGATTTCCTACTATTACCAATGTGTGCAAGCAAAGATGCAGTGTAAAGCATAGGGGGAGTATCTAGTAGCGGCCTGAGCCTCTGATAGGAAGTATATCTCCTATATACAGTACAGTACATTCATACAGTTGTGCTCAAAGGTTTACATACCCCGGCAGAATTTTTGCTTTCTTGGCCTTTTTTTTAGAGAGTATGAATAACAGCAAAACTTTTTCTCCACTCATGGTTAGTGGTTGGGTGAAGTCATTTGTTGTCAAACTGCTGTATTTTCTCTTTTTAATCATAACGACAACTCAAAACATCCAAATGACCCTGATCAAAGAATTGTGAACGGATCTACGGGAAGAGGTAGTTGAACTGTATAAACCAGGAAAGGGATACAAAAAGATATCCAAGGAATTGATGACGCCAGTCAGCAGCGTTCACACTGTGTTTAACAAATGAAAAATCAGGGGCTCTGTAAAAGCAAAACCACGGTCAGGTAGACCAACAAAAATGTCGTCCACAACTGCCAGGAAAATTGTTCGGGATGCAAAGAAAAACCCACAAATAACATGAGCTGAAATACAGGACTCTCTGAAATCTAGCGGTGTGGCTGTTTCAAGATGCACAAAAAGGAGGCACTTGAAGAAATATGGGCTGCATGGTCGAGTCACCAGAAGAAAGCCATTACTGTGCAAATGCCACAAAGTATCTCACCTACAATACGCAAAACAGCACAGAGACAAGCCTCAAAACTTCGGGAAGAAGGTAATTTGGAGTGATGAGACCAAAATTGAACTTTTTGGCCACAACCATAAATGTTACATTTGGAGAGAGGTTAACAAGGCCTATGATGAAAGGAACACCATTCCTACTGTAAAGCACAGAGGTGGATCGCTGATGTTTTGGGGATGTGAGATCTACAAAGGCACAGGAAACTTGGTCAAAGTTGAAGGAAAGATGAATGTAGCATGTTATCAACAAATACTGGAGGCAAATTTGCAATCGTCAGCCCGGAAGCTGCACATGGAACGTAATTGGACATTCCAACATGACAATGATCCAAAACACAAGGCCAAGTCGACCTGTCATTGGATACAGCAGAACAAAGTGAAGGTTCTGGAGTGGCCATCTCAGTCTCCTGACCTCAATATCATTGAGCCGCTCTGGGGAGATCTCAAGTGCGCAGTTCATGCTAGACAGCCCAGGAATTTACAGGAACTGGAGGCTTTTTGCCAAGAAGAGTGGGCAGCTTTACCATCTGAGAAAATAAAGAACCTCGTCCACAACTACCACTAGTGGCGCCTCCTCTCAGACCCCGCTTTGGGATCATCACTCTCACGTCAGTTTTTGAAAAGTGTTCCTTTAAATTTCTGGGTAATTTTTTTCTTAAGAAGATACACACAAATAAAAATCATTCTAGAACAGTCATTCAGAATGAGCTTTTGTGATAAGTTTAATAGTTCATCGCATCATCTTGTGTAAATGGCCGGCTCAGCGCTGGGAATCGGTGTTGTTATTTTTCTGCTGTTTTTCAGAGTTTTCTTTTCTATTTTTTATGTTAATGGTTGACCTGCTCAGCAATTTTTTTTTGAGTGAAAGATATTTAAATGAGGGATTAGGAAGCCGCTTATTCTTCTCCTTAAAGCCTGCTGCCGAATTCATTGCATCACGCACGGTCGCCATGGAAAAGGCTGTGTTATTACCGATTCAGCGCAGCAATGGGATCGCAGCAGGTGGCGAGAAGGTTTCACTGCTCAAGACAAAAAGCAAGAAAAAAGAAAATGACATGTGAGGTACAAAAGTGCGGCTCGTTCCATCTCCCTCCCTGATGGAGAATTCACAAAAATGAGGAGATTCATGAAATCTAAGGAAAAAGAGTAGAAATAGAAAATTCTGTCTACTTTCATCCTCAGATCCCCCATAACAGCGAGTCATCCACAGATCCCCCATAACAGTGCGTCTTCCACAGATCCCCCATAACAGTGCGTCTTCCACAGATCCCCATAACAGTGAGTCATCTGTAGATCCCCCATAACAGTGAGTCATCTGTAGATCCCCCATAACAGTGCGTCATCCACAGATCCCCCATAACAGTGCATCCTCCACAGATCCCCCATAACAGTGCGTCATCCGTAGATCCCCCATAACAGTGCGTCATCCGTAGATCCCCCATAACAGTGCGTCATCCACAGATCCCCCATAACAGTGCGTCATCCACAGATCCCCCATAACAGTGAGTCATCCGTAGATCCACCATAACAGTGCGTCATCCACAGATCCCCCATAACAGTGCGTCATCCACAGATCCCCCATAACAGTGCGTCATCCACAGATCCCCCATAACAGTGCGTCATCCACAGATCCTCCATAACAGTGCGTCATCCACAGATCCCCCATAGCAGTGCATCATCCACAGATCCCCCATAACAGTGCATCATCCACAGATCCCCATAACAGTGCGTCATCCACAGATCCCCATAACAGTGCGTCATCCACAGATCCCCCATAACAGTGCGTCATCCACAGATCCCCCATAACAGTGCGTCATTCACAGATCCTCCATAACAGTGCGTCATCCACAGATCCCCCATAGCAGTGCATCATCCACAGATCCCCATAACAGTGCGTCATCCACAGATCCCCATAACAGTGCGTCATCCACAGATCCCCCATAACAGTGCATCATCCACAGATCCCCATAACAGTGCGTCATCCACAGATCCCCATAACAGTGCGTCATCCACAGATCCCCCATAACAGTGCATCATCCACAGATCCCCCATAACAGTGCGTCATTCACAGATCCCCATAACAGTGCGTCATCCACAGATCCCCCATAGCAGTGCATCATCCACAGATCCCCCATAACAGTGCATCATCCACAGATCCCCATAACAGTGCATCATCCACAGATCCCCCATAACAGTGCGTCATCCACAGATCCCCTATAACAGTGCATCACCCACAGATCCTCCATATAAGTGCGTCATCCATAGATCCCCCATAACAGAGCATCATCCACAGATCCCCTATAACAGTGTGTCATCCACAGATCCCCCATAACAGTGCGTCATCCACAGATCCCCCATAACAGTGAGTCATCCGTAGATCCCCCATAACAGTGCGTCATCCACAGATCCCCCATAACAATGCGTCATCCACAGATCCCCCATAACAGTGCGTCATCCACAGATCCCCCATAACAGTGCGTCATCCACAGATCCCCCATAACAGTGCGTCATCCACAGATCCCCTATAACAGTGCGTCACCCACAGATCCCCCATATAAGTGCGTCATCCATAGATCCCCCATAACAGAGCATCATCCACAGATCCCTCATAATAGTGCGTCATCCGCAGATCCCCCATAATAGTGCGTCATCCGCAGATCCCCCATAACAGTGCGTCATCCGCAGATCCCCATAACAGTGTGTCAACCACAGATCCCCTTAACAGTGCGTCATCCACAGATCCCCATAACAGTGCATCATCCACAGATCCCCCATAACAGTGCGTCATCCACAGATCCCCCATAACAGTGCATCATCCACAGATCCCCCATAACAGTGCATCATCCACAGATCCCCCATAACAGTGCGTCATCCACAGATCCCCCATAACAGTGCGTCACCTACAGATCCCCCATAACAGTGCGTCACCCACAGATCCCTCATAACAGTGCGTCAACCTCAGATCCCCCATAATAGTGCGTCATCCGCAGATCCCCCATAACAGTGCGTCATCCACAGATGCCCCATAACTGCATCATCCACAGATCCCCCATAACAGTGCGTCAACCACAGATCCCCATAATAGTGCGTCATCCGCAGATCCCCATAACAGTGCGTCATCCACAAATCCCCCATAACAGTGCGTCATCCACAGATCCTCCATAACAGTGCGTCATCCACAGATCCTCCATAACAGTGCGTCATCCACAGATCCCCCTTAATAGTGTGTCAACCACAGATCCCCATAATAGTGCGTCATCCACAGATCCCCATAACAGTGTGTCATCCACAGATCCCCATATCAGTGCGTAATCCATAGATCCCCCATAACAGAGCATCATCCACAGATCCCCCATAACAGTGCGTCATCCACAGATCCCCCATAACAGTGTGTCATCCACAGATCCCCCATAACAGTGCGTCATCCACAGATCCCCCATAACAGTGCGTCATCCACAGATCCCCCATAACAGCGCGTCACCCACAGATCCCCCATAACAGCGTCATCCATAGATCCCCATAACAGTGCATCATCCACAGATCCCCCATAACAGTGCATCATCCACAGATCCCCCATAACAGCGCATACTCCACAGATCCCCCATAACAGTGCATACTCCACAGATCCCCCATAACAGTGCGTCATCCACAGATCCCCCATAACAGTGCATCATCCACAGATCCCCTTTAACAGTGCGTCACCCACAGATCCCCATAACATTGCATCATCCACAGATCCCCATAACAGTGCGTCATTTTATCCATGATCTTTTCTCTTTGCATTATTTTACAGGGGACACATCGCAGACAATGGACTATGCTGGGGTTCCTCTCATATCAAACAGAGTCTGTAATACAAAATATATTTATGGTGGAGTCATAAAGCCATCCATGCTCTGCGCCGGCTTCCTGGAGGGTGGAGTAGATACCTGTCAGGTACAGCAGGAGCCTTTATTAATTAGATATAAAAAGACTTGTAAAACTCAGATAAAGTCAATAACCAGATCCTCCCTGCTTATCAGAATCACATCATCCACCGTGCGTGGGACATTGTCATCAGTTAGTCACAGAGCTTTTATTTCACAACTGGAATCATGAGCTCTGATACCTATAGTATTATTATTAGTATTCTCTAAAATGTACAAGTATATAACTATCATATTACTGTCCTTATGTGAAAACTATACCGTAATACTGCCCTCTATGTGCAAGAATGTAACTACTATAATACTGCTTTATGAACAAAAATATAACTACTATAATACTGCCCCTATGTACTAGAATATAACTACTATAATACTCCCCCCTATGTACAAGAATATAACTACTATAATACTGCTCTATGAACAAAAATATAACTACTATAATACTGCCCCTATGTACAAGAATATAACTACTATAATACTGCCCATGTACAAGAATATAACTACTATAATACTGCTCTATGAACAAAAATATAACTACTATAATACTGCCCCTATGTACAAGAATATAACTACTATAATACTGCCCATGTACAAGAATATAACTACTATAATACTGCCCCTATGTACAAGAATATAACTACTATAATACTGCCCCTATGTACAAGAATATACAGTAACTACTATAATACTGCCCTTATGTGCAAGAATATAACTACTATAATACTGCTCCTATATACAAGAATATAATTACTATAATACTGCTCCTATGTACAAGAATATAACTACTATAATACTGCCCCTATGTACAAGAATATAACTACTATAATACTGCTCCTATGTACAAGAATATAACTACTATAATACTGCTCTATGAACAAAAATATAACTACTATAATACTGCCCCATGTACAAGAATATAACTACTATAATACTGCCCATGTACAAGAATATAACTACTATAATACTGCCCCTATGTACAAGAATAAAACTACTATAATACTGCCCCTATGTACAAGAATATACAGTAACTACTATAATACTTCCCCTATGTACAAAAATATAACTACTATAATACTGCTCCTATGTACAAGAATATAACTACTATAACACTTCCCCTATGTACAAGAATATAACTACTATAATACTGCCCCTATGTACAAGAATATAACTACTATAATACTGCTCCTATGTACAAGAATATAACTACTATAATACTGCCCATGTACAAGAATATAACTACTATAATACTGCTCTATGAACAAAAATATAACTACTATAATACTGCCCCTATGTACAAGAATATAACTACTATAATACTGCCCATGTACAAGAATATAACTACTATAATACTGCTCTATGAACAAAAATATAACTACTATAATACTGCCCCTATGTACAAGAATATAACTACTATAATACTGCCCATGTACAAGAATATAACTACTATAATACTGCCCCTATGTACAAGAATAAAACTACTATAATACTGCCCCTATGTACAAGAATATACAGTAACTACTATAATACTTCCCCTATGTACAAAAATATAACTACTATAATACTGCTCCTATGTACAAGAATATAACTACTATAACACTTCCCCTATGTACAAGAATATAACTACTATAATACTGCCCCTATGTACAAGAATATAACTACTATAATACTGCCCCTATGTACAAGAATATACAGTAACTACTATAATACTGCCCTTATGTGCAAGAATATAACTACTATAATACTGCTCCTATATACAAGAATATAATTACTATAATACTGCTCCTATGTACAAGAATATAACTACTATAATACTGCCCCTATGTACAAGAATATAACTACTATAATACTGCTCCTATGTACAAGAATATAACTACTATAATACTGCTCTATGAACAAAAATATAACTACTATAATACTGCCCCATGTACAAGAATATAACTACTATAATACTGCCCATGTACAAGAATATAACTACTATAATACTGCCCCTATGTACAAGAATAAAACTACTATAATACTGCCCCTATGTACAAGAATATACAGTAACTACTATAATACTTCCCCTATGTACAAAAATATAACTACTATAATACTGCTCCTATGTACAAGAATATAACTACTATAACACTTCCCCTATGTACAAGAATATAACTACTATAATACTGCCCCTATGTACAAGAATATAACTACTATAATACTGCTCCTATGTACAAGAATATAACTACTATAATACTGCCCATGTACAAGAATATAACTACTATAATACTGCCCCTATGTACAAGAATATAACTACTATAATACTGCCCCTATGTACAAGAATATAACTACTATAATACTGCTCGTATGTAAAAGATTATAACTACTATAATACTGCACCTATGTGCAAGAATATAACTACTATAATACTGCCCCTATGTGCAAGAAAATAACTACTATAATACTACCCATGTACAAGAATATAACTACTATAATACTGTCCCTATGTACAAGAATATAGCTACTATAATACTGCCCATGTACAAGAATATAACTACTATAATAGTGCCCCTATGTACAAGAATATAACTACTATAATACTGCCCATGTACAAGAATATAACTACTATAATACTGCCCCTATGTACAAGAATATAACTACTATAATGCTGCTCTATGTACAAGAATAGAACTACTATAATACTGCCCCTATGTACAAGATTATAAATACTATAATACTGCCCATGTACAAGACTATAACTACTATAAAACTGCCCCTATGTACAAGAATATAACTACTATAATACTGCCTCCTAAGTACAAGAATATAACTACTATAATACTTCCCCTATGTACAAGAATATAACTACTATAATACTGCTCCTATGTACAAGAATGCAACTACGATAATACTGCTCCTTTGCACAAAAATATAACTACTATAATACTGCTCTATGTACAAGAATAAAACTACTATAATACTGCTCCTATGTACAAGAATATAACTACTATAATACTGCTCTATGTACAAGAATATAACTACTATAACACTGCCCCTATGTACAAGAATATAATTACTACTAGATGGTGGCCCGATTCTAACGCATCGGGTATTCTAGAATATGTATGCGTAGTGTATTGCACAGCCCATGTAGTATTTTGCACAGCCACACAGTACATTGCGCAGCCCACGCAGTATATTGCGCAGCCCACGCAGTACATTGCACAGCCAATGCAGTACATTGCGCAGCCAAGGCAGTACATTGCGCAGCCAACGCAGTACATTGCGCAGCCCACGCAGTACATTGCGCAGCCCACGTAGTATATTGCGCAGCCCACGTAGTATATTGCGCAGCCAACACAGTACATTGCACAGCCCACGTTGTACATTGCGCAGCCAACGCAGTACATTGCGCAGCCCACGCAGTACATTGCGCAGCCCACACAGTACATTGCGCAGCCCACGTAGTACATTGCGCAGCCCACGTAGTATATTGCGCAGCCCACATTGTACATTGCGCAGCTCACGTAGTATCTTGCGCAGCCCATGTTGTATAGTCACGTAGTATATTGCCCAGCCACATAGTATATTGCCCAGCCACGTAGTATATTGCCCAGCCACGTAGTATATTGCCCAGCCATGTAGTATATTGCCCAGCCCATGTAGTATATTGCCCAGCCACGTAGTATATTGCCCAGCCACATAGTATATTGCCCAGCCACGTAGTATATTGCCCAGCCACGTAGTATATTGCCCAGCCACGTAGTATATTGCCCAGCCACGTAGTATATTGCCCAGCCCATGTAGTATATTGCCCAGCCACGTAGTATATTGCCGAGCCCATGTAGTATATAGCAATGTGGGCATCATATCCCTGTTAAAAAAAAGAAATAAAATAAAAAATAGTTAAATACTCACCTTCCGGAGCCCCCGGATCCAAGCGAAGCGGTTACCGACGCTGCTCGTGCGCTCCGGTCTCAAGAGTGCATTGCACTCTAGCGAGATCATGACGTAGCGGTCTCGCGAGACCGCTACGTCATCATCTCGCGAGATTGCAGCATGGACCGGTTACCGGAGCGTCGTGCGCGGGAAAGGCCTGTTGTCGATCCGGGGGCCGACGGACGGTGAGTATATAACGATTTTTAATTTTTTTTATTATTTTTAACATTAGATCGTTTTACTATTCATGCTGCATAGGCAGCATAAATAGTAAAAAGTTGGTCACACAGGGTTAATAGCAGCGGTAACGGAGTGCACTACACCGCGGCATAACGCGGTCCGTTTCTGGTGCCATTAACCCTGTGTGAGGGCAGACTGGAGGGGAGTACGGAGCGGGCACTGACTGCGGGGAGGAAGGAGCGGCCATTTTTCCACTGGACTGTGGCCGTCGCTGATTGGTCGTGGCTGTTTTGCAATGACCAATCAGCGACTTTGATTTCCATTACAGACAGAGGCCGCAACCAATGAATATCCGTGACAGACAGACAGACAGAAGGACAGACAGAAAGACGGAAGTGACCCTTAGACAATTATATAGTAGATAATACTGCTCCTATGTACAAGAATATAACTACTATAATACTGCTCCTATGTACAAGAATATAACTACTATAATACTGCCCCTATGTACAAGAATATAACTACTATAATACTGCTCCTATGTACAAGAATATAACTACTATAATACTGCCTCTATGTACAAGAATATAACTACTATAATACTGCTCCTATGTACAAGAATATAACTACTATAATACTGCTCCTATGTACAAGAATATACCTACTATAATACTACCCCTATGTACAAGAATATAACTACTATAATACTGCTCCTATGTACAAGAATATAACTACTATAATACTGCTCCTATGTACAAGAATATACCTACTATAATACTACCCCTATGTACAAGAATATAACTACTATAACACTGCTCCTATGTACAAGAATATACCTACTATAATACTACCCCTATGTACAAGAATATACCTACTATAATACTGCCCCTATGTACAAGACTATAACTACTATAATACTGCCCCCTATGTACAAGAATATAACTACTATAATACTGCTCCTATGTACAAGAATATCACTACTATAATACTGCTCCTAAGTACAAGAATATAACTACTATAATACTGCCCCTATGTACAAGAATATAACTACTATAATACTGCCCCCTATGTACAAGAATATAACTACTATAATACTGCTCCTATGTACAAGAATATAACTACTATAATACTGCCTCTATGTACAAGAATATAACTACTATAATACTGCCCATGTACAAGAATATAACTACTATAATACTGCTCCTATGTACAAGAATAGAACTACTGTAATACTGCTCTATGTACAAGAATATAACTACTATAATACTGCTCTATGAACAAGAATATAACTACTATAATACTGCCCATGTACAAGAATATAACTACTATAATACTGCCCCTATGTACAAGAATATAACTACTATAATACTGCTCTATGTACGAGAATATAACTACTATAATACTGCCCCATGTACAAGTATATAACTACTATAATACTGATCCTTTGTACAAGAATAGAACTACTATAATACTGCCCCTATGTACAAGAATATAACTACTATAATACTGCCCATTTACAAGAATATAACTACTATAATACTGCCCCTATGTACAAGAATATAACTAATATAATACTGCCCCTATGTATAAGAATATAACTACTATAATACTTCCCATATGTACAAAAATATAACTACTATAATGCTGTCCATGTACAAGAATTTAACTACTATAATACTTCCCCTATGTACAAAAAATATAACTACTATAATACTGCTCCTATGTACAAGAATAGAACTACTATAATACTGCCCCTATGTACAAGAATATAAATGCTATAATACTGCCCATATACAAGAATATAACTACTATAATACTGCCTCTATGTATAAGAATATAACTACTATAATACTGCCCCTATGTATAAGAATATAACTACTATAATACTTCCCCTATGTACAAAAATATAACTACTATAATACTGCTCCTATGTACAAGAATATAACTACAATAATACTGTCCCTATGTACAAGAATATAACTACTATAATACTGCCCCTATGTACAAAAATATAACTACTATAATGCTGCCCATGTACAAGAATATAACTACTATAATACTGTCCCTATGTACAAGAATATAACTACTGTAATACTGCTCTATGTACAAGAATATAACTACTATAATACTGCTCTATGAACAAGAATATAACTACTATAATACTTCCCCTATGTACAAGAATATAACTACTATAATACTGCTCCTATGTACAAGAATATGACTACTATAATACTGCTCCTATGTAAAAGAATATGACTACTATAATACTGTCCCTATGTACAAGAATATAACTACTATAATACTGCCCCTATGTACAAGAATATAACTACTATAATACTGTTCCTATGTAAAAGAATATAACTACTATAATACTGCTTTATGTACAAGAATATAACTACTATAATACTGCCCCTATGTACAAGAATATAACTACTATAATACTGCTCCTATGTACAAGAATATAACTACTATAATACTGCTTTATGTACAAGAATATAACTACTATAATGCTGCCCCTATGTACAAGAATATAACTACTATAATACTGCCCCATGTACAAGAATATAACTACTATAATACTGTACTATGTACAAGAATATAACTACTATAATACTGCCCCTATGTACAAGAATATAACTACTATAATACTGCTCCTATGTACAAGAATATAACTACTATAATACTGCTTTATGTACAAGAATATAACTACTATAATACTGCCCCTATGTACAAGAATATAACTACTATAATACTGTCCCTATGTACAAGAATATAACTACAATAATACTGCTCCCATGTACAAGAATATAACTACTATAATACTGCTTTATGTACAAGAATATAACTACTATCATACTGCCTCTATGTACAAGAATATAACTACTATAATACTGCTCCTATGTACGAGAATATAACTACTATAATACTGCCACTATGTACAAGAATATAACTACTATAATACTGCCCCTATGTACAAGAATATAACTACTATAATACTGTCCCTATGTACAAGAATATAACTACAATAATACTGCTCCCATGTACAAGAATATAACTACTATAATACTGCTTTATGTACAAGAATATAACTACTATCATACTGCCTCTATGTACAAGAATATAACTACTATAATACTGCTCCTATGTACGAGAATATAACTACTATAATACTGTCCCTATGTACAAGAATATAACTACAATAATACTGCTCCCATGTACAAGAATATAACTACTATAATACTGCTTTATGTACAAGAATATAACTACTATCATACTGCCTCTATGTACAAGAATATAACTACTATAATACTGCCCCCTATGTACAAGAATATAACTACTATAATACTGCCCCTATGTACAAGAATATAACTACTATAATACTGTCCCTATGTACAAGAATATAACTACAATAATACTGCTCCCATGTACAAGAATATAACTACTATAATACTGCTTTATGTACAAGAATATAACTACTATCATACTGCCTCTATGTACAAGAATATAACTACTATAATACTGCTCCTATGTACGAGAATATAACTACTATAATACTGCCACTATATACAAGAATATAACTACTATAATACTGCTCCTATGTACGAGAATATAACTACTATAGTACTTCCCCTATGAATAAGATTGTAGCTACTGTGATACGGCCATTGTTAGCTTTCTCTATATCTAGTATTGTGGATCACTCTTTGAATAATCGACACTTTTGTTGATATCTCTGTGTGTATTTTTGGTGTTGTTCTAGGGGGACAGTGGGGGTCCTTTAGCCTGTGAAGATAGGAAAGTGTGGAAACTGATGGGAACTACAAGTTGGGGTGTCGGCTGTGCTTTGAGGTACAAGCCCGGAGTCTACACTCGAATAACATCATTCCTGGACTGGATCCACATGCAGATGGAGGTAATCAAGTTCTTATCCCTATACTATTATAGGAACGCTGATATATGTCAGAGGGGCGGGTGTATGAAACCAAAGGTGCGTATAGGAAAAATTAGTGTAGGGGCACTGTTGCTATTAGTGTAGGGGCACTGTGGCTATTAGTGTAGGAGCACTGTGGCTATTAGTGTAGGAGCACGGTGGCTATTAGTGTAGGAGCACGGTGGCTATTAGTGTATGGGCACGGTGACTATTAGTGTAGGCGCAGTGTGGCTATTAGTGTAGGGGCACTGTGGCTATTAGTGTAGGGGCACTGTAGCTATTAGTGTAGGGGCACTGTGGCTATTAGGGCAGGGGAACTGTGACTATTAGTGTAGGAGCACTGTGGCTATTAGTGTAGGGGTACTGTGGCTATTAGTGTAGGGGCACTGTGGCTATTAGCGTAGGGGCACTGTGGCTATTAGTGTAGGGGCACTGTCACTATTAGTGTAGGAGCACTGTGGCTATTAGTGTACAGGAACTGTGGCTATTAGTGTAGGGGCACTGTGGCTATTTGTATAGTGACACTGTGGCTATTAGTGTAGGGGCACTGTGGCTATTAGTGTAGGAGCACTGTGGCTATTAGTTTAGGGGCACTGTGGTTGTTAGTGTAGGGGAACTGTGGCTATTAGTGTAGGGGCACTGTGGCTATTAGTGTAGGAGCACTGTGGCTATTAGTGTTGGGGCACTGTGGCTATTAGTGTAGGGGCACTGTGGCTATTAGTGTTGGGGCACTGTGGCTATTAGTGTAGGGGTACTGTGGCTATTAGTGTAGGAGCACTGTGCCTATTAGTGTAGGGGCACTGTGGCTATTAGTGTAGGGGCACTGTGGCTATTAGTGCAGGGGCACTGTGGCTATTAGTGTAGGGGCACGGTGGCTACTAGTGTAGGCGCAGTGTGGCTATTAGTGTAGGGGAACTGTGGCTATTGGTGAAGGTCACTGTGGCTATTAGTGTAGGGGCACTGTGGCTATTAGTGTAGGGGCACTGTGGCTATTAGTGTAGGAGCACTGTGGCTATTAGTGTAGGCGCCCTGTGGCTATTAGCGTAGGGGCACTGTGGCTATTAGTGTAGGGGAACTGTCACTATTAGTGTAGGAGCACTGTGGCTATTAGTGTACAGGAACTGTGGCTATTAGTGTAGGGGCACTGAGGCTATTTGTATAGTGACACTGTGGCTATTAGTGTAGGGGCACTGTGGCTATTAGTGTAGGAGCACTGTGGCTATTAGTTTAGGGGCACTGTGGTTGTTAGTGTAGGGGAACTGTGGCTATTAATGTAGGGGCACTGTGGCTGTTAGTGTAGGGGAACTGTGGCTTTTAGTGTAGGAGCACTGTGGCTATTAGTGTAGGAGCACTGTGGCTATTAGTGTTGGGGCACTGTGGCTATTAGTGTATGGGCACTGTGGCTATTAGTGTTGGGGCACTGTGGCTATTAGTGTAGGGGCACTGTGGCTATTAGTGTAGGAGCACTGTGCCTATTAGTGTAGGGGCACTGTGGCTATTAGTGCAGGGGCACTGTGGCTATTAGTGTAGGGGCACGGTGGCTACTAGTGTAGGCGCAGTGTGACTATTAGTGTAGGGGAACTGTGGCTATTGGTGCATGGGCACTGTGGCTATTAGTGTAGGGGTACTGTGGCTATTAGTGTAGGAGCACTGTGCCTATTAGTGTAGGAGCACTGTGGCTATTAGTTTAGGGGCACAGTGGTTGTTAGTGTAGGGGAACTATGGCTATTAGTGTAGGGGCACTCTGGCTGTTAGTGTAGGGGAACTGTGGCTTTTAGTGTAAGAGCACTGTGGCTATTAGTGTAGGAGCACTGTGGCTATTAGTGTTGGGGCACTGTGGCTATTAGTGTAGGGGCACTGTGGCTATTAGTGTTGGGGCACTGTGGCTATTAGTGTTGGGGCACTGTGGCTATTAGTGTAGGAGCACTGTGCCTATTAGTGTAGGAGCACTGTGGCTATTAGTGTAGGGGCACTGTGGCTATTAGTGCAGGGGCACTGTGGCTATTAGTATAGGGGCACGGTGGCTACTAGTGTAGGCGCAGTGTGGCTATTAGTGTAGGGGAACTGTGGCTATTGGTGCAGGGGTACTGTGGCTATTAGTGTAGGGGCACTGTGGCTATTAGTGTAGTGGCACTGTGGCTATTAGTGTAGGGGCACTGTGGCTATTAGTGTAGGGGCACTGTGGCTATTAGTGTAGGGGCACTGTGACTATTAGTGTAGAAGCACTGCGACTACTAGTGTAGGTGCACTGTGGCTATTAGTGTAGGAGCACTGTGGCTATTAGTGTACAGGAACTGTGGCTATTAGTGTAGGGGCACTGTGGCTATTTGTATAGTGACACTGTGGCTATTAGTGTAGGGGCACTATGGCTATTAGTGTAGGAGCACTGTGGCTATTAGTTTAGGGGCACAGTGGTTGTTAGTGTAGGGGAACTGTGGCTATTAGTGTAGGGGCACTGTGGCTGTTAGTGTAGGGGAACTGTGGCTATTAGTGCAGGGGCACTGTGGCTATTAGTGTAGGGGCACTGTGGCTATTAGTGTAGGTTCACTGTGGCTATTAGTTTAGGGGCACAGTGGTTGTTAGTGTAGGGGAACTGCGGCTATTAGTGTAGGGGCACTGTGGCTGTTAGTGTAGGGGAACTGTGGCTTTTAGTGTAGGAGCACTGTGGCTATTAGTGTAGGAGCACTGTGGCTATTAGTGTTGGGGCACTGTGGCTATTAGTGTAGGGGCACTGTGGCTATTAGTGTTGGGGCACTGTGGCTATTAGTGTAGGGGCACTGTGGCTATTAGTGTAGGAGCACTGTGCCTATTAGTGTAGGAGCACTGTGGCTATTAGTGTAGGGGCAATGTGGCTATTAGTGCAAGGGGCACTGTGGCTATTAGTGTAGGGGCACTGTGGCTATTAGTGTAGGTTCACTGTGGCTATTAGTGTAGGTGCAATGTGGCTGTTAGTGTAGCGGCACTTTAGCTATTAGTATAGGGGCACTGTGACTATCAGTGTAGGGGCATTGTGGCTATTAGTGGTTTCACCACTGGATTGTACTGTCATTTCTTCAAATATTATTGGGGACTAGTTCATCTCGTGTGGTGCCACTTTGGCTGCTATTGGAGGCCTGTTGATTTTTCTGGGGGCCCTGTGACTGGCACGTTTCTTGAGATTGTTATGGGGTCACAATTTAATTTAACGGGGCTGTCCACTTTTTCCTCAATCATAAGCAGATTACCACAGCTTCGGTTCTCCAGCAATCTGCAAAGTGGAGATATCTGATAGTAAGCGTTCAGTTCCCATGCAGCTCCACCACAGGGGAAATAATGTATTACATAGTACCTAATCAATCAATAGGCTGCCAAGATGCTCAGATTTGCCATTACTCTAGAGAAAGACGCCATTGTAGCCATCCTCTTAGGCTGGCGTCACTCTACCGTAGAATCCGGGCGAGTGCTGTGCGAGAAAACATCGCATAGCACTCGGCCCAGTGTTAATCTATGGGGCAGCTCATATCACCGTTTATTTTTTCGGACGTTTCACAGTGCATATAAAATCACAGCATGCTGCGATTGTCACCTATACTCGGCCGAGACTTGCCAATGCAAGCCTATGGGGGTAAGAAAAAAAATCGCACAGCACTCAGACCATACGAGCGCTGTCCAATTTTTACGCAACGATGTCCTTAGAAAAGCCGGCAATTCATCTGCTGCATACAGTAAAATCACAGAGTGATAGGTTAGAATAGAATAGATATATACACATAGAATACATAGATATATAGATGTCAGTGACACACACACATATATATATATATATGCATATTTATTACATACATAGAAGAAAAGCCGGCAGTTCAGCAGCTGTGTACTGTAAAATCACAGCAGGAGTCGACAGGATAGAATAGATTAATTACACACAGTAAGCACACGTAGAATTGATATACAGATGTCAGTGACATATACAATTAGTGTGGTGTGTGTGCAGCTTACTGTACATTTATTTAATTAATAAAAGACCATTTTTCTGAAAAAAAAATGGCATGGGCTCCTGTGTAATTTTCGTAACCAGCAGAGGGAAAGGCGATGGCTGGGGGCAGAAGTTTATAGCCAGGGAAGGGGGTAATACCTATGGAGCTTCCCAGGCTATTATTATCAGCTTACAGCTGTATAATTAGCCTTTACTGGCTATTAAAATGGGGAACCCCCCCAAAAAATGATGTAGGGTCCCCCTATAACTAATAACCAGTAAAGGCTATGCAGGCAGCTGTGGACTGATATTAATAGCCTAGGAAGGGGCAACGCACACTGTAGTAATTGTATTTGACACTGTCAACTATATATCTAAGTAGTCTATTTGTATTTACTATATGTAATCCAACTTTTCTATCCTGTCGGCTCCAGCTGTGATTTTACAGTACGTGGCTGCTGAATTGCCGGCTTTTCTTCTATCACTGACATCTATGTATATATCTATGTATTCTATGTGTATATATCTATTTTAGCTATTCTATTCCAACCTTTTACTCTGTGATTTTACTGTACGCGGCACATGAATTGCCGGCTTTTATTCTATCTATAAATTATTTATCTATCTATCTCATATCTATCTATATATACATGTATATACTGTATATATACACTGCTCAAAAAAATAAAGGGAGCACTTAAACAACAGAATATAACTCCAAATAAATCAAACTTCTGTGAAAACAAACTGTCCACTTAGGAAGCAACACTGTTTGACAATCAATTTCACATGCTGTTGTGCAAATGGAATAGACAACAGATGGAAATTATTGGCAATTATCAAGACAACTTCAATAAAGGAGTGGTTCTGCAGGTGGGGACCACAGTCCACATCTCAGTACCAATGCTTTGTGGCTGATGTTTTGGTCACTTTTGAATGTTGGTTGTACTTTCACACTCGTGGTAGCATGAGACGGACTCTACAACCCACACAAGTGGCTCAGGTAGTGCAGCTCATCCAGGATGGCACATCAATGCGAGCTGTGGAAAGAAGGTTTGCTGTGTCTGTCAGCGTAGTGTCCGGAGGCTGGAGGCGCTACCAGGAGACAGGCCAGTGCACCAGGAGACGTGGAGGGGGGCATAGGAGGGCAACAACCCAGCAGCAGGACCGCTACCTCAGCCTTTGTGCAAGGAGGAACAAGAGGAGCACTGCCAGAGCCCTGCAAAATGACCTCCAGCAGGCCACAAATGTGCATGTGTCTGCACAAACGGTTAGAAACCGACTCCATGAGGATGGTCTGAGTGCCCAACATCCACAGATGGGGGTTGTGCTCACAGCCCAATACCGTGCAGGATGCTTGGCATTTGCCACAGAACAGCAGGATTGAAAAATTCGCCAGTGGCGCCCTGTGCTCTTCACAGATGAAAGCAGGTTCACACTGAGCACAAGTGACAGAGTCTGCAGACGCTGTGGAGAGCGATCTGCTGCCTGCAACATCCTTCAGCATGACCGGTTTGGCAGTGGATCAGTAATGGTGTGGGGCGGAATTTCTTTGGAGGGCCGCACAGCCCTCTATGTGCTCGCCAGAGGTAGCCTGACTGCCATTAGGTACCGAGATGAGATCCTCAGACCCCTTGTGAGGCCATATGCTGGTGCAGTTGGCCCTGGGTTCCTCCTAATGCAGGACAATGCCAGAGCTCATGTGGCTGTTCCTGCAAGATTAAGGCATTGAAGCTATGGACTGGCCCGCCCGTTCCCCAGATCTGAATCCGATTGAACACATCTAGGACATCATGTCTCGCTCCATCCACCAACGTCACGTTGCACCACAGACTGTCCAGGAGTTGGCGGATGCTTTAGTCCAGGTCTGGGAGGAGATCTCTCAGGAGACCATCCGCCACCTCATCAGGAGCATGCCCAGGCATTGTACAGTAGGGAGGTCATACAGGCACGTGGAGGCCACACACACTTCTGAGCATCTTTTCTTTGTCATGAGGCATTTCCACTGAAGTTGGATCAGCCTGTAATTTGATTTTCCACTTTGATTTTGAGTATCATTCCAAATCCAGACCTCTATGGGATATTAGTTGTGATTTACATTGATAATTGTTATGTTTTATTGTATTGAACACATTCCACTATGTAACTGTAGCGCCCCCACTGCCGCAGGGCCGAGGGGTACCCGGTACCGGGCCTCTGCGTCTCTGTTCTGGGGTTGTCACGGTGGCTAGACCCGGTCCGTGACCCTGCTGAGGGGCGTACAATGAAGGTGGAGGTATGGTGATGATGTTATGATGTGGTGCAGGTCGCAGTAAATAACGAGGACTGTTGTGAATTCCGTTCTCGAACTCCCTCATGTGGTCATGAATGGTACTTCGGCGAGTTCTGTCCGTGGACTCCCTCTGGTGGCTGTGAGTGGAACTGCTGGTTCTGAGGTTGCTTCATCAGCTGCCCTCGTTTGCGGCTGGGCTGGCTTCTCTATTTAACTCCACTCAGATCGTTACTCCATGCCAGCTGTCAATGTATTAGTACTGGTTCAGATCTCTCTCGGATCTTTCTGATGACCTGTCTACTCCAGCAAAAGCTAAGTCCCTGCTAGTTCATTTGTTGTTCATTTTGTACTGAATATGTTTCTTAGTGCTTGCTAAGTTCTAGTCCAGCTTGCTTACATGATATTGCCTTGCTAGCTGGAAGCTCTGGGTTGCAGAGTGGCACCTCCGCACCGTGAGTCGGTGCGGGGGTCTTTTTGCACACTCTGCGTGGCTTTTTGTAGTTTTTTGTGCTGACCGGATAGATCCCTTTCCTATCTTCAGTCTATCTAGTAAGTCTGGCCTCCTTTGCTGAAACCTGTTTCATCCCTGTGTTTGAGACTTTCCTCTTAACTCACAGTTAATATATGTGGGGGGCTGCCTTTACCTTTGGGGAAATTTCTCTGAGGCAAGGTAAGGCTTATTTTCCTATCTTTAGGGGTAGTTAGCTCTTAGGCTGTGAAGAGGCGTCTAGGAAGAGTTAGGTACGCTCCACAGCTATTTCTAGTGTGTGTGTTAGGATTAGGATTTGCGGTCAGCAGAGTTCCCACTTCCCAGAGCTTGTCCTGTCTGCTAGTTTAACCATCAGGTCATTCCAGGTGCACCTAACCACCAGGTCCATAACAGAGGACACCAGGTTGCAGTCTCTTTACCTCTTTACTGAAGGCTTCAGGATCCTCAGTCCGGAATACGGTTAACCAGGCTGCGCAAGTCCGGCCGGTCCGATGGCACCTCCAGAGTTCCCTTTGCAGGTGGAAATCTGTGCCTACCTTCTAGCGCTTGTGTGTTGTGGTCCTCCCCTGCTGTGCTTACGGGATAGTCCCCACAACTGTTGTGTCTGTTTCTGAAGTTCCCTCACAACTTGATTATGATGTTCTGCTTCGTCCCCCAGATGATATGGCTAGGACGCACCCGTATGATGGGTAGGCTCGGAGGTCTTCCGGGACCCTAGAGTTGCCCCTCTCCAAATGTTGCCCCCTATGTCTTCTTAGGTGATTTGAGTGAGACAGCCCGCCTATAACTGACTGTCCCGCCGTAGGTTTGAAGTAAGGCCTGGAGCTCAATACTTCCTTGGCGTTCCGGCCACCGGCTACGCGCCTCAGTAGGATGTTGCTTCGTCTTACAGCACGACTCCTACTGGTGTTTCTCCTTGTTGCGTTGATCTCGTTTCTCACTCAGCACAATAAACCTCGCTTCTTGTCCTTTCTTGGGGTACCGCCGCGATGAAGTGCAGTTGCGGTCCCGTAACGTTCTCTCTGTTCACTAGGCCTCTGTCAGGATCCCACCCCTGACAGGGACCCCCCTGAATCTTCCCCTGCAACACCCTCTGCCACAGGATGTTGCCTGGTTCCAACCCAGTCAGCTTCTCTCTAACTTCCTATCCAACCCCCAGTTTTACCAGATTGTGAGGAGTGGCCTAATACATAGCACCCTTAGCTCCCCCTGGAGGCCAGACTCTGAAGTGTATTGGTGTCTGTGATACCTGGTCAGGTGAACTCCTTCAGTGCCATCAGACGTACCATAGCCCCCCTTAGCGGCGGAGCATCAGTACTGCAACGACCAGGACTCTGGGGCGCTGCACTACAAATAAAGATTTACAACTGGAATATTTCATTCAGAGATATCTAGGATGGGGTATTTTAGTGTTCCCTTTATTCTTTTGAGCAGTGTATATACATATGTGTGTTTTGATGAATATTTCTTTTGAAAACGATGGATAAATGACAGAATTGCTGTATATAGAAGCTCATGTTCAAATCGCACTGCATTTGGATGTAACTCGGATGCTAGGTGTGAAAAATCGATTGTACTCGCATTACACTCGTGCAACTCTTGGCAGGGAGACTAGGACCGATTTTTCATACGTTTAGTCTGACTCCGGCCTTACATGTAGTGTGCACAATCCTGTCCAACTTACCAGCCTTGCCGAAAACGGAAGGAAAAGTCAAAAATATGTCGTTGGGTGTTCGAAGAAGGGTGTGAGGACTGTGAGGCATTGTTTACCTGCTGAGGCCGGGCCCACAGTATCTGTTATCACCCTGTGTGCTCACAATGTAGAGATACTGAGCCGCACACCAATATTATCTTCTGGCTCAGGTGGATCAGATTGACATGTTTGGATTGTGGGGCCGGTGACGTTTATCTCACAGGAGGTTAGTCACCATCATGTGGACAACAGCAACCCAAAGTCCTGTAAGGGAAATGTTTCCTAAAAAATATATTTTTAAAAAAGTTTAACTGCACAAACAAAAAAAGTTTGAAAAATTACAAGTATACCTGGTTTCATCCCAGAATTTGTAAAACTTTTTTGTTTGCGTAGTTAAACTTTAAAAAGGACTTAAAGGAGCAGAATTTGTTACAGGGAGTTGATATATAAGACGATGTTTGATGGGGTCTGTAAATTGTACATACTGCCAGCCAGAGGACCAGGTAGTCATCGGAAATTTTCTTTTCAGTAGTATTTAAATGTCTTTAGGTGTTTAAGTCCCATAGATAATTTAAAACATGCAAAAAAAATATTTTTCTCAAAGATTTTGAAATTAAAAAGCAACTAAAAGATTGAATTAATCCACTTTCTCATTTATTAAATGAAAAATGTTAAAAATAATTAAAAAAAATGTGGTATCGCGACGTCAGTAAAAGTCACAACTGTTAAAATAGAAAATTATTAACAATAAATGTTGTTTTTCTGCCATCTCGCTTCCCCACTCCCCCCAAAAAAAGATCAAATAGCTGTATGTTCTTTACAGCTCTCACAAAGTGCAAACATTTTTTAAAAGTTTATTGGTCTCAGAATGGGGGAAAGCATCCCTTTTGAGTCGCCCACCAGGGCTGTGGGGTACTCGGTACCGGGTCCGGGGATGTCACGGTGGCCATGACCCTGTCCGTGGCCCTTGGCGCCCATGTTAAAGGGAATCTCTTTAAAGGGGTTTTAAGAATAAAGTTTGTGTTCATGACGCCACCTGTGGTATTCGGACAGTAGGGACCGACGCTGCTTAAAGGGTTACTCTGGGGTGATGGTATGGCAGCTAGATGGTATAACTTCCCACAGGTGAAGTCGGTCCCCAGGGCTCCCGATGTATAGGTTGAGATGGTGAATGGTGCCGTAAAGGACGAGGACGAGGTTTGCAGTCTCTTTACCTGGTTTACTGTAGCTTCAGGCAGCCACAGTCCAGGGCACCAGATCACAGGTTCAGGCAGGGTCCGGCTGGCTTGGAAGTGAATCCAGAGTCCTCTTTACCAGGTGGAGATGAAAGCCTTCCTCTAGCGCGGTGGTGTTGTAGTCCCTTACTGCCTATGGCTTCTGATAAGGTCCTCACAGTTTCTCTCTGTCCTCCATATAGGTTAGGACACAAACCCGTATGAAAGGTGACTCGAGCCTTTTTATAGGGTCTCAATCACAACCCAGGCTCTATTTGCCACTGTGCCTCCTGGGTATTAGGGTGGACAGGTAACTTGCAGTTCAGCTGTCCTGCTGGTTTCTCCTGTGCCTCCTAGAGTCTGACACAACCTCGGTCTTCCGGCTACCGGTATCTGCGCTCTCCAGGGAGGTAGCCAAGTCGCCGCTCTCCTCCCCTGGTGTCTCTCTACTGTGCTTTGCTCTCCTCCACACTTTCTACAAACTGTCCTTTCCTTCTTGGTTCTCTTTCTCCAGGAGCTGCAGCAACTCTGGCTACATGGCCCCTTCAGTCCTTCTGACACTCAACGTCTGACTGCTCTCTTCTCTGTCCTCTGACAGACTGACTGACTTCCTTTCCCTCCAGACCAGATTAAAGGGAAGTTCCCCTTAAACCGGGTTCAGAGCTCACCCTTCTGGCCTGGAGTATGAACATGTTGTGTGCATGTGATTACCTGATAAAAGGAATCCTTCATCGCTTCCAAGCGTGACATCACTCTCCTCATGAGGAAAGCAATGCCACTGTGCCAACTAGGACCCTGGGGCATCACACTTTTATTTTTTAAGTATTAAAATACATAAAATTGTTGTTTATTTGGTGTCACCATATCCCTACTGACCAATAGAATAAAATTATCTTTTTTTACTGCACAATGAGCATCTTAAACATGAACCCCCAAAATAATGGCATAAGTGCGTTTTGTTTTTTGTTTATTTCTCTCTGCATACAATTTTCTTTTTCTTTTGTATAATACATATACATGGCAAATAAAATGTTTTCACTAAAATATCACAAACAACAACATCACATGTAATATAGGACACCTGTCACAGAAGTACACATATTTGGTATCTGTGCATTAGCAATTACCCATAAAATCATGTTAATTTGTCTACAGTGAGATCATCATAGAAAAAGTTAAAAACAACGTCCAAAAATGTTGGTTTTTTTTACATATGGCCTCAGAAAAGAAAACCTATATAATAAAAATCAATCAATATGTTGTAGAGATAATATAATTGATTCAATGCACATTGAATTCTGGTTGAAATTTACGAAATTCGCAAAAACAGCAAAAAAAAGTGCCCTTCGCCTATTTACACAGTATAGAAGATTGCATCAGTCAGATAAGACTGACATTACATAGGGCGCAACAGCACTGGCTTCCTCATAATGTTTTACATCTCTCCTATCACATGTTATAGCTCAGCCAATCCGGAGGTACTATCATAGCCTGTAGAAAAGCAAAGGCAGGGAATGCAGCAGCCATTGTAGAGTGATTGTAGCAATGGCGATAGCAGAGAAACCAATAAAATATTTAATAATTATCCAGACAGTAATTAGTTGTGTAACTGAAGCACTGAAGAAGATGAGTAATACACAGATTCATTTGATAGGGGAAGAAAGATAGCAGACGTGAAAACAGCAACAGAGCCATGCTCACTGGGATTGATCAGTGATATGATGCTGCTGGCATCCATCCTGCTGCATTTGAATGATAATTGCGCATTTTTTATTAATTCCTAATACACTAGAGAGCAGCAACATGCCAGCACAATAATTATTACAGCAACTGTACAGAGCTTTTGAATTTATTGTGCAATCATTTTTGTGAAGCGTGGAATAATTGTTGTTTTTTTTAACCCTTCACCCCTGGGCAATTTTCCGTTTTTCATTTTCTCATCCCCTTCTTCCAAGAACCATAACATTTTTTTATATTTACATCAATATAGCCGTATGATGGCTTGTTTTTTTGCGGGATGAGTTGTACTTTTTGAATTACACTATTGATTTTACCATGTAGTGTACTGGAAAACAGGAAAAAAAATTACAAGTGTGACAAAAAAAAGTGCAATTTTTTTTTAGGGTTTTTTATTTACAATGTTCACTATATGGTAAAAGTGACCTGCCATTAGGATTCCCCAGATCTGTATGAGTACGCAGATGCCAAATATGCATAGTTTATTTAAGTGATGAAAAAAAATTCCAAAATTTGTATGAAAAAATTTTTTGCGTTTGTCGCCATATTCTAAGATCAGTAGTGTTTCCATTTTTAGGGATCTGGAGTTGGGTGAGGGCTTATTTTTTACACCCTTAAGCTGAGGATGAATTGAACTTAAGTTTTTAAAAAATATTTAAAAAAAAAAACACTTTACTTTATTTAACAATCCCCTTAGGGGACGTGAAGCTGCGATCGTCTGATCGTCTGTGCTATGCGTCACTCAGGATTGACTTTCTGCACAGCTTTAAATGTTCTTAATCTTCTTGGTTTCTTGTCACAGAGAGAAGAGAGGAGGATGAACTGAGGATATTCACCAGCCTCCATCATTGACTCACGTTTACAATGAAAGGAGCCCACCGAGGCGAGACCACCGACCTGTGACCGAGTGACCCTTGTCTCCTTGTATCAGTATATACGCTGTCTCTGATCCTCTGCAGGCAGAATAATCTATAATAAACCATAAAAAAATGTATTTTACATTTTCGTGAAGATATTTATTTTATCTCGGTTTCTGCCATCTTAAGCATACATTTGCGAAAAATGTGTATGGTGAGGCTGCCCGGTTTCTGCCCTTGGCAGTGAGAAGAACCTATAATTTGAAGCAAAAGAAAAAAATTAAAAGCTCAGGGGATAAAGAGTTTAATTGAAATATACCGAAATGGTGCAAAAATCCAATCTATAAGTACAGTATGTAAATAGTCTCTTATGGAGCAGGTACACAACAAGTCCTCGAAGAAAAATTAATGTAGACCAATGGCTGGCACCCCTGCATGGTGTTCTCTTCTCACTCCATGCAGGGATGCCGGCTTACTCACTGCCCCGACCCTACTGCGTGGTTCCCTCGGCGCGCTCCGGCCTTGTCCTGGTTTGTGCGCCTCAGTTCTGGCGACACTCGCTGCCCTCATCTAAAAGGGGGAGTTGCCAGGCAAAGAGTTGAGTCATTAGGTAGTTGGTGTTCTACCAGTGCAGTTGTGAGGTCTCCTGGTGCGGCCTGTATCCTGAGCCCGATTCCCTGGTCCTGGAGTGGCCAATACAGTTTTAGAAGTCCCCTGATCCCAGTGAGACCAGTGCCTGAATGTTGTCCTCTGGTTCTGGTACAGCCAGTCCTGTATCCGAAATCCCCTAGTCCCTGTGAGACCAGTGCCTGAATGTGGTCCTCTGGTTCTGGTACGGCCAGTCCTGTATCCGAAATCCCCTAGTCCCGGTGAGACCAGTGCCTGAATGTGGTCCTCTGGTTCTGGTACTGCCAGTCCTGTATCCGAAATCCCCTAGTCCCGGTGAGCCCAGTGCCTGAATGTTGTCCTCTGGTTCTGGTACGGCCAGTCCTGTATCCGAAATCCCAGTGAGACCAGTCCGGTTCACAATGTCCCCGGGTCCTAGTGCAGCCAGTGCCTGGACATTGTCCCCAGTCCGTGTGTAGGCCCTTATCCAGTGTCCTAGACCTATACACATATCCCTAGCCCGTGTCAGTGAAGACAAAACAGCTTCGCTCACTGTATACTGGCCGTTCCCAGGATTGCAGCTCAACTACCATTGAAGTGAATGATATCTGAGTTGCAGTACCTAATAATGTCCACTTCACAGTGTATGGAGCTGTGGCTCACCATCTGTGAACACTTTACTTCCAGCTGAGGTGGAAGCTTCAAACATCTAATTGGTTGGGGTGTTGGGCATAGGACCCCCATTGATCTGACATTGATGACCTTAGCTGCTTATCACAGGAGGGGGCGTAGTCGGACCAGTGCTCATGTGGCCGCTAACCACAGCAATGATAATGTTCTAGTGATAAAACCTTGATTATAAGTAAACAATAGCCCACAGCTTAAAGTGACACATCCCTGAATTCTGTGTTTTTAATTACTACCTCATGCTGTCCTCAGATCACATAGCTTTAACCCTTTCATCCCCCAGTCTGTTTTCACCTTCCTAACCAGGTCAAATTTTTCAATTCTGACCAGCGTCACTTTATGTGATAATAACTTTTGAACATTTCAACATATCCCAATGATTCTGAGAGGGATTTTTGGGATATGCTGTGCTTCATTATAGTGGTAAATTGTGGTCGATATGATTTGTGTTTACTTATGAAAATATAAAAAATTTGACAAAAAAATTGAAAATTTCACAATTTTCAAGCTTTAAATTGTTATTTCCTTAAACCAGATAGTTAGGCCACACAAAATACCGTAGTTAGTATATAACATTTCCCACATGTTTATTTTACATCAGCATCATTTTTCAAACATAATTTTTTTTTGTTAGGAGGTTAGAAAGGTTAAAAGTTAATCAGCAATTTTTTTATTTTTAAAACAAAAATTTTTTAGGGACCACCTCACAGTTGAAGTGACTTTCAGGAGCCTATGTGACAGGAAATATCAAAAAGTGACCCCGTTTTAAAAACCCTTTGACTCAGTTCAAAACCTGATCTCTTGGCAGGAAAGAAGCTGCAGAAAACAAGCATGTTTTCCTTGTTTTTTCTTGTTTTTGATGTGTTTTTTAATGCGTGTTTTGCTGTGGTTTTGGCATGCTAGGTATGCTAATAAAGTTTAGTGTTGAAAAAAAAGTCCTATTCTATAGAATCAGGTTTTGGCACAAAAAAAGCAGCAAAGCCTGATACCTGCATTTTTGGTGCGTTTTTTCAGCGTTTTTCACCACCCATTCATTTCACTGTGTGAAAAATGCTGAAAAAAACGCTGAAAGAAGTGACATGCTCCATTGTGCAAAACACCATGGAAATCACAAAATTCTGATGACAAAACAACAAGCTACAGTTAGGTCCATATATATTTGGACAGAGACATCATTTTTCTAATTTTGGTTATAGACATTGCCACAATGAATTTTAAACAAAACAATTCAGATGCAGTTGAAGTTCAGACTTTCAGCTTTCATTTGAGGGTATCCACATTAAAATTGGATGAAGGGTTTAGGAGTTTCAGCTCCTTAACATGTGCCACCCTGTTCTTAAAGGGACCAAAAGTAATTGGACAATTGACTCCAAGGCTATTTCATGGACAGGTGTGGGCAATCCCTTCGTTATGTCATTCTCAATTAAGCAGATAAAAGGCCTGGAGTTGATTTGAGGTGCGGTGCTTGCATTTGGAAGGTTTTGCTGTGAAGTAAACATGCGGTCAAAGGAGCTCTCCATGCAGGTGAAGCAAACCATCCTTAAGCTGCGAAAACAGAAAAAACCCATCTGAGAAATTGCTACAATATTAGGAGTGGCAAAATCTACAGTTTGGTCCATCCTGAGAAAGAAAGAAAGCACTTGTGAACTCATCAATGCAAAAAGACCTGGGCGCCCACGGAAGACAACAGTGGTGGATGATCACAGAATAATCTCCATGGTGAAGAGAAACCCCCTCACAACAGCCAACCAAGTGACCACCACTCTCCAGGAGGTCGGCGTATCAATATCCAAATCTACCATAAAGAGAAGACTGCATGAAAGTAACTACAGAGGGTTCACTGCACGGTGCAGCCACTCATAAGCATCAAGAATAAAAAGGCTAAAAAACATCTAAAAAAGCCGGCACAGTTCTGGAAGAACATTCTGTGGACAGATGAAACCAAGATCAACCTCTACCAGAATGATGGAAAGAGAAAAGTATGGTGAAGGCGTGGTACAGCTCATGACCCAAAGCATACCACATCATCTGTAAAACATGGTGGAGGCAGTGTGATGGCTTGGGCATGCATGGCTGCCAGTGGCACTGGGTCACTAGTGTTTATTGATGAGGTGACACAGGAATGAATTCTGAGGTCTTCAGAGCCGCCATACTGTGTGCTCAGATCCAGCCACATGCAGCCAAACTGATTGGTCGTCATTTCATACTACAGAAGGTCAATGACCCAAAACAAAGCCAAAGCAACCCAGGAGTTTATTAAATCAAAGAAGTGGAATATTTTTGAATGGCCAAGTCAGTCACCTGATCTCAACCCAATTGAGCATGCATTTCACTTGTTAAAGACTAAACTTCAGACAGTAAGGCCACAAACAAACAGCAACTGAAAACCACCGCAGTGAAGGCCTGGAGAGCATCAAAAAGGAGGAAACACAGCGTCTGGTGATGTCCATGAGTTCAAGACTTCAGGCAGTTACTGCCAACAAAGGGTTTTCAACCAAGTACTAGAAATGAACATTTCATTTACAATTATTTAATCTGTCCAATTACTTTTGGTCCCTTTAAATTCAGAGTGGCACATGTTAAGGAGCTGAAACTCCTAAACCCTTCATCCAATTTTAATGTGGATACCCTCAAATGAAAGCTGAAAGTCTGAACTTCAACAGCATCTGAATTGTTTTGTTTAAAATTCATTGTGGTAATGTCTATAACCAAAATTTTGAAAAATGTTGTCTCTGTCCAAATATATATGGACCTAACTGTATGTGCATGAGATTTCTGAAATCTCATAGACTTTGCAGGACCTGTAAAACGCAGCTGAAAATTTGCATAAAATACGCTGTAAAAGCGCCTAGTATGAACTTAGCCTTCAGGTGCTTCACAGGAATTAAAGCAATGTGGAAGAAAACATTTTAATTTTAATTTTTCCTACGAAAATGTTGATTTATCCCCAATTTTTTCATTTTCACAAATGTAACAGGAGAAAATAGACCTTAACATTTCTTGTGCAATTTCTCCTGAGTACGTCGACACCCCATATGTGGTGGAAAATTACTGTCTGGGTGCATAGCAGAGCTCAGAAAGAAAGAAGCGCCATTTGACTTTGGAGTGCAAAATTGACTGGATTAGATAGTTGATGCAATGTCGTGTTTGCAAAGCCCCAGATATGCCGAAACAAACCCACCACAAGTGACCCTACTTTGGAAACCACATCCCTGAAGGAACTTATCTAAAGGTATGGTGAGCGCCATGATCCCGCAGGTGCTTTACAGAATTTTATAACACTAAGCCATGAAAATGAATAATTTGATTTTTCAACAAAAATGTTGATTTAGCCCCACATTTTTCATCTTCACAAGGGTAAAAAGAGAAAATGGACCATATGTTGGGGAAAACTACTGTTCGAGCACACAGCAGAGCACCATAAGAAAGGAGAAATGTTTTGGGAAGTAGACTTTGCTCATATGGTTTGTGGGCATGATGGCACAGTTGTAAAACCTTTGTACTGCCCGAAGAGCAGTAACCCCCCACAAATAAACCCATTTTGGTAACTACACCCCTCAAGGAATTCATCTGGGGGTTTGGTGAGCATATTAAGCTCACAGTTGCTTCATAGAATTTTATAACATTGGGACGTGAAAATGAAAAATTACATTTTTCACACGAAAAAGTTGTTTTAGCCCCAAATTTTACATTTTCACAAAGAATAATAGTAGGAATTATAAAGCAATTTCCTCTAAATGCAGCAATACCATATATGTGGTCATATACTTCTCTTTGGGCGTACAGTGGCATGTGAAAGTTTGGGCACCGCTGGTCAAAATTACTGTTATTGTGAACAGTTAAGCAAGTTGAAAAAGAAATGATCTCTGAAAGGCCTAAAGTTAAAGATGACACAAGTGATGAGCGAGTATACTCGTTACTTTAGAGTTCCCGAGCATACTTGGGTGGTCTCTGAGTATTTCGGCGTGCTCGGAGATTTAGTTTATGTCAGTGCAGCTGCATGATTTGCGTCTGCTAGACAGCCTGAGTACATGTGGGGGTTGCCTGTTTGTTAGGGAATCCCCACATGTATTCTGGCTGTCTATCAGACGCAAATCATGCAGCTGTGGGGACATAAGCTAAATCTCGGAGGACACCAAAATACTCGGAGACCACCCAAGCATGCTCGGGAAATCTCGAGTAACGAGTATACTCGCTCATCACTATTGGGCACCCTTGAAGATTTGTGTTGTCAGACAACTTTGACCAAGGTTTCAGACCTTAATTAACCTGTTAAGGTACCGTCACATTAAGCGACGCTGCAGCGATATCGACAACGATGCCGATCGCTGCAGCGTCGCCGGAGAGCTGTCACACAGACAGCTCTCCAGCGACCAACGATGCCGGTCCCCGGGTAACCAGGGTAAACATCGGGTTACTAAGCGCAGGGCCGCGCTTAGTAACCCGATGTTTACCCTGGTTACCAGTGTAAATGTAAAAAAAAACAAACACTACATACTTACATTGCCATGTCTGTCGCGTCCCTCGCCTTCAGCTTCCCTGCACTGTGTAAGCGCCGGCCCTAAAGCACAGCGGTGACGTCACCGCTGTGCTTTGCTTTACGGCCGGCACTGACACAGTCAGTGCAGGAAGCTCTGAGCAGCAGCGCGGATGCCGGGGGACGTGACAGACATCAGAGGGTGAGTATGTAGTGTTTTTTTTTTTACTTTTACAATGGTAACCAGGGTAAATATCGGGTTACTAAGCGCGGCCCTGCGCTTAGTAACCCGATATTTACCCTGGTTGCCATTGTAAAACATCGCTGGCATCGTTGCTTTTGCTGTCAAACATAACGATACACGCCGATCTGACGACCAAATAAAGTTCTGGACTTTCAGCAACGACCAGCGATATCACAGCAGGATCCTGATCGCTGCTGCGTGTCAAACACAACGAGATCGCTATCCAAGACGCTGCAATGTCACGGATCGCTGTCGTTCTCGTTGCAAAGTCTCTTAGTGTGAAGGTACCTTTAGGGTTATGGCTTGTTCACTATCATTGTTAGGAAATTGAACCCTAATTCAAAATACCAAGGATTGTCTGTCTGCTGTCTCTAATAACATGTCCTCCCTCTACCTGAAACTAAATCTCTCTAAAACGGAACTTCTTGTGTTTCTCCCTTCTACTAACCTCACTCTACCCAACATCAAAATTACCCTGGAGGGTTCAACCATAACTCCCAAGTAGCATGCCCGCTGTCTTGGGGTCATATTCGACTCCGAACTTTCCTTTACTCCCTATATCCGATCACTCACTCGCTCTTGTCACCTGCATCTTAAAAACATTTCCAGAATCCGACCTTTTCTCACCGTTGAAACTGCTAAGACTCTTACTGTCGCTCTTATTCATTCCCGTCTGGACTACTGCAACTCTCTTTTGATCGGTCTCCCTCTTACCAAACTTTCTCTTCTCCAATCCATCTTGAATGCTGCAGCCAGAGACATATTTCTGTCCAACCGCTTCACCGATGCCTCCATCCTGTGCCAGTCATTACACTGGCTACCCATTCACTACAGGGTCCAGTATAAACTCATCTCTCTCACCCACAAAGCTCTCCACAGTTCTGCACCCCCTTATATCTCCTCTCTCATCTCTATCGCCTTACACGTGCCCTCCGTTCTACAAATGACCTAAGGCTAACATCCCCCGTAATCCGAACCTCACACCTCCGTCTACAAGACTTCTCTCGTGCTGCGCCAGCTCTCTGGAATGCACTTCCCCAGACGATCAGACTGATACCTAGCCCCGATACAGATACCACTGATGCATATCAATGCAAGCCTATCATGGGGATACACCTTATTATGGACGTCAGCCAAATCACGGGGCAAAACTCCACTACTAACAAGCTCCTACAACAAACCACGGAGTATAAATACACCCAAAGCTATTAGGTAAAAATTGTAACAAATCTTTATTAGAAATATTCTTAACAAATAAATACAAAACTGGACATACAGGGTACACTAATAGTTCATGTATGGCGGACAGAGACCACTGAAATAGCACCAGGGGGACAGAAAAAAGCCGGTGATTATCCAGGACAGGTAAATGCCATCAATCAATATATGATGTGTCCTTAAAAGCCATAGTGCTGATGGGTAACACCTGTACCTGGTAAATCAACCAATATATCTACATACCAGAAAGGGGATCAATTAAAAGTGACAAAAACAGCGTTACTTTGCAGTGCATAGTAACGTCTTAACTCGTACTGAATTTATTGTCTGTACATGTCCCCGCTTAATTGTAAAGTGCTATGGAATATGTTGGCGCTATATAAATAAAAATTATTATTATTATTATTATTAGGAAAGGCCAGGTGATGCAAATTTCCCATCTTTATAAAAACCCAGCCTCCTCTAACCTTGTGCCAAAAAACAGCAGCCATGGGTTCTTCTAAGCATCTGCCTACCACTCTGGCAATGATGGAGGCCAAAAAGCAGGAGAAGGTGTAATAGTATGCAGGTACTGAGTGTGTCACCACGGAACAGACAGACCAACAGTTGAGGGGTTTATTAACAGGAATCAGGTTCTCCTCGCAGGGAGGAAGCAGTGGAAAATAACTAGCAATAAAACAGTGCAAAAATATGGGAGTCAAACAGTGTAACAGAATTAAGCAGGATTTCTTGAGAAAAGGACACTTATCAGTCTGATGAGGACTTGCTTGAAAGGTCGTCTTCTCCAACGTAGGCGCCGAGAAACAACAGCACTTGTCGTCCCTCTGTTGTCCGTGGGCTCAGTAGTCTCTAGGAGCCTGCTGCCTGGGGTTTCGGGAGTTAATGTGGTATGCACAGGCTCTGAGTCTTTAGCTTTTACAGCACAGCTTATCCCGGAAAAACGATGGTCAGTCTATTATTAAGTCTCTCACCAGGAATCAAGGGCACTGCACTGATACCGTGGGTACCAGGGGTCACAGTCTCTGTACTGATACCGTGGGTACCAGGGGGTCACAGTCTCTACACGGGCCAATGTCTCTGCATGGGTCTCAAAGCGTCCCTCTCCAGTCACAGCAGAGTCCGCTTTCATGTACTCACAAGATGCAGTATTTCTGGGCAATCTCCCTGTATTTGTCCTCTGACCGGGAGCTCTCTCTCTCTCTTGGTGCTCAGCTGAGCCCTGCTCTGACCGCTGCTCACGCTGCTCTGCTCCTCGTGTGCACGCCTTTCCCGCTCTCTGCCCGGCTTCCTTCCTGTCCCAGTCTCTAAGTCTGCCCCCTGGGGAACCTGTAGCACAGCTCAATGGTTCTAGGCACAGAGCCGAGATGGTAACCACCCCCGGACTCTTCTTGTGCTTCACCTCCTTACATTGGCTATAAGAAATATTTTTTGTGAAATCAATCTAGTTCAGTGCAAAAAAATGGCAGGAAATTAAAAAAGTGCAGCGCACATGAACACCGCAGTATAATTGAGGAAAAAAGTACATATATTAGATCAAAAGAGATACTAGTGCTCAGATGGGAACAGAGAAATGGTACAAACAGAATAAACCTATGCCCCCACAGTGTATAATTGCGATGGTTATAAAAATATGTTAAACCCTGCCATAGTTAACGATAAAAAAAAAAACTAAGTATGTTTCAGGTGAAACACAGAGATAGAGAACAATAAGGAATCTTATTGGCTATAAGAAGATAGCAAAAAGTTTTCAAATTGCCCTTTCCTCAGTTCGAAATGTAATTAATAAATGGCTGTTACCAGGAACAGTGGAGGTCAAGATGAGGTCAGGAAGACCAAGAAAAATTTCAGTGAGAGCTGTTCGTAGGATTGCTAGAAAGGCAAATCAGAGCCCCCGCTTGACTGCAAAAGACCTTCAGAAAGATTTAGCAGACTCTGGAGTCGTGTTACATTGTTCTACTGTTCAGAGACACCTGCACAAATATGGCCTTCATGGAAAAGTCATCAGAAGAAAACCTCTCTTGTGTCCTCATCATAAAATTCAGCATCAGAAGTATGCAAGAGAACATCTAAACAAGCCTGATGCATTTTATGGATGCTCCATTTCTGGGGTGGCTGATGTTCATAGTCTGAGAGAGGGTCAATATCCATGGCCCCTTCCTAAACTATTAATATCAGTCTGAATCTGTCTGCTTAGCCTTTGGTGGTAATATCATTATTTGGAGGGGTCTCCCGTACATTAACCAGTAAAGGCAAAGAAAACAGCGGTGAGCTGATATCAATAGCATGAGAAACATTATGGCTATTGGCCCCTTCCCACAATATTAACATCATCCCCCAGTTGTTGGCTTTCCCTCAACTGGTTATGAAAATTAAGGAGGACCCCAAGCAATTTTTTATTAATCTATTTAAAAAATGAATACAATTACTGAACACACATGTCACTCTGACAGCTCATGTATACACGGATGTCACATATGTATACACTGATGGCACATGGACACGGACCACGGATCTCACCAAACTGGTTTTTCCTGTACATGAATCACCAGGACATATGAAGGAGGCCTTACGGTGTTCATAAAATGGCTTAAATAATATGGCAGTTTTATACATTGGTTTATTCCAGTCACTGCGATACCAAATATGTGTACTTTTTTGCCTTTACTTTTTACAGAAAAAGAGCATATTTACTCACAAAATATTTTCAGATTTTTTTTTCATACTTTTGCTTTCATTTTTTAACCTGTTTATAAACTTTACTTCACTTTTTTAACTAGTCCAAGGATGGGACATCAACTTTCCCTGGACTGATCATAGATCGAATACTCTGCAATGCTTTCACATGACACAGGCCTAGCTGTTCCTGGTGTTGTGGCGGCGGCTGACGGCTTGTAATGCTCATTTGCGGAGCTGCTCTGTCTTCTGATAGTGGTCTCAGCAGGGTACTACACATTCGCTGAAGAGAGCAACTAATCGGAGGAGGTGCTGGGTGTCAGAACTCAACCTATCAGGCATTGATGAGCTACCCTAAGGATAGGTCATCAATGATAAAATAGTGGACAACCTTTTTAACTAACCCAGGAAAAAAAAAAAAACAAGATCTCATTGGGATACGTCAAAGGAAAAATAAAAAACCGTATAGCTTTGGAGTTATGGACCGTAAAAAAAAAAAGAGAAAAAATACCAAAACCGGCTTAGGTGGGAAAAGATTACAACATACAGCCTTAACTTTATGGTAAGCAAAAAATAACAACTTAACATGAACTCTGGGTGACAGATCAAAATTGATTTTATTTTGAGCAAAACTATGTATAAAACAAAACAAAACAAAAAAAAATTATGTTAATTTCCCAAAACCCTTTTTTACTAATACTTCTCAAGAAATCAGCAATAGATTGATGAAAATTTACAACAGTAAATGCTATTTTACTCCAAGGTAAATCTAAGACTCCGATGTTTGTCCACTGAGCTCAATAGACTTTGGAATGAATTAGATTATAAAGAAAAAAAAATCTGATACTGAAAAAACACCGATTGTGACAATAAATCTCGCTCCGTCTGCTTCAATAGATTTTGACTATCGGGTCCTTTCCATGGATTTTTAATTTTTCTCTATGAAAATGCACCAATGGAGACAAGAAAGCTTTTGTCGTCTGCGTCTGTAGATATGGACTCTCAGGTCTTTTCCACGTTTACGGTATCAAATTTTGGGCTGCGTCAGAATCACATGAATTTTCTTTCCAAAATAATATTGAAATTGGCAAATATTTACTCCAGATTAGAAGGAGAAGATCATGACTCATTTGATCTGCCCCGTGCCAAAACAAAGGCCAATCACACGAGACCATTTTGTTACTCAACCTTTGGAGAGACCCACCCTAAGAGACATAACCTAAGAATACACAGCAAACAACTAAGAATATAAAGTTACTTCCCGTAAGACTCGTCCATTCTACACTCCAATCCAACTATTGGGCAACTCCACGTGAAGAGACCAACCATGAACTACAAAGTGTTTTGCTTATTTGCCATCGCCCTCATCGTTGGGTCTTCCATGTCTGTAAATGGGCAGAATGGGCCAAGTAAGTCACATTCTTTTTTTCTTATATCAGTATATTATATATGTATGTTCTACCCCCTGTTAGAGTGTTCCCCAGATTTGATAAAATGAGTACTTAATTTGGTTTACGAGTAAATCAGTGTAAAAGTACTTAATTAGGAAATACTGGGTTACTGGAAAGGTGGGAGCCCGATCCTATCTATTATCTCCGTAAAGAGTGAAGAGCAGCTACAAAGAGCATCTTTAGTCTGGAGGACCTGGAACATTATATTTTGAACCTATTGATTTTTATAGGTAAAGTGCAATTCTTCATTTCTCCTGCGGTTGCGCTGTGGGCAAACTGAACAGGTTCTTGAAAAGATTGAGGCTGTTGATGTTGTCTTTGCGTATACTTATGGTACCAAGTAGGCCTCTATCATCATGACTTGCGTAACCTAAGGACTAAAACAAGTATTTCATCTGGTTTACTAGTAAATCCATTTGAAAGTACTTTATTATGAGATATTGGGTTACTGGAAAGGTGGGAGCCCGATCTTATCTATTAGCTCAGGGAAGATTAAAGAGGAGCTACAAAGAGCATCTTTTAGTCTGGAGGACCTGGAACATTATATTTTGAACCTATTGATTTTTATAGGTAAAGTGCAATTCTTCATTTCTCCTGCGGTTGCGCTGTGGGCAAACTGAACAGTTTCTACTAGGTTCTCTAAAAGATTGAGGCTGTTGATGTTGTCTTTGCATGTATTCACGGTACCAAGTAGGCCTCTAACATCACGACTTGCATCACCTAAGGCCTACTCAGTTCCTTGGGAGGAGCATGTCATGCATTCCTTTGTGTTAGCGTGCATCTTGATGTCAGAGGCTTTCTCGGTGCAGATTGAAGATGCCCTAAGACGGCGTTGCGTGCTGGATGAAAAAAAAAAGAGGTTAAATGGAGTGGACAACCAGATGTCCACTGCGGCATTTGGAAGATGGGTATAATTTTTGTTTCCCAAAGCTCTGCAAATCAGAAAAACAGCGGCAGGTCAGGTGCCACTTTGATGATTTTGCATGAAGGGGATCATGCAAAATTCGGGTCCAGGATAATGCAATTTTTTTCATATTTGAGGCAAATTCAAATCACTTCAAACTGATTTTCTCAACCTTATGTACAGCCTTTACAGCGGCAGCCTGACTCTGAGCTTACTTTATATGATTATTTGCTCATTTCTAGGTGAAGATGAATGCTCTTTTGACGCAACTTTAAGAGAAAATTGTGGAGATCCCGGCATCACGGAACAACAATGTACGGAGAGGAATTGCTGTTATAACGCTAATGACCCATATGCCGCTTGGTGCTTCTATCCTCGCAAAGTTGATGGTAAGACTTAAATACTTGTACAGTCTCAAAACAATGTCCCATGGTCTCAATGTACCAAGATGTCAACTGTGGTCAACTTAGAGCAGGTGCGTAAGAATAAAAAATGGGAAAACGTCGCCAAATTTGTCTGCAGGTTGTGTCTGTTACTACAGCTCACTCTTATTCATTTCAATGAGACGACCAGACAAACCAACGGACAAGAATTGGTTTTGGGTGGGAAAAAGCAGATTGTGTTTATTCGTTTATAATAATTTAAGATATCAAAATAAAAAGGTTACTTTTAAGTGGTGGAATTGCCCCACAAACGGGTTTTGGGGCATTAAGTTTTGGGATTTTTGCTTTAGTTAAGTTTCCAGTGCCCTCGTTTAATGTTAATTATTAATGATTCCTTTTCTTCTATAGAATGCGAGTTTTAATCAGATTTTGATGGACAACTCTGTCAGTGGAAGAAACGCAAAGACACGATTGTCATCATGGTTCATATCTACGTAGACGGAATAATCGGAGAACTATCTCTGCCTCGATCAGACTTCACATCATAAATGACTTTCCCTCTTTCTAAATGTATTACAGCCTGGCTCTTATGTAAAGTAATAAAGATCCAACTGGAAATGTAGACGCGTTTCGCTATTTTTTCTAATTGGCGTCCAAGGACCTTCGACACTACTTCACTACTTTCAGGGTCTTCAGCCTAAAGACTCTTCAAGTTTAACAAGAACATTTTGTCCTTCTTATACATTTTCCCATTAATTTTCATGCAGAAAAACACAGTGTTTTACAGAAACAGCAAGAAAAATTAGATTCCTGAAATCTCATTCACATGGTTAATTTTTTTCCTTTATTTTTTTGGGCTTGGGGTGCATTTTTAAAAAGAGCCGTATGGCAACATTTGCCGCAAATTTTCCAAGACTGAGATCAAAATGACTTAAAATTAAAAAAAAAACATCAAAACCACATAAGGAACTACATTAAAAAATGCCCTGTAAACTCTGCCGTGTTTTTGCGTTTTTTTATGCAGAAAAAATGCTTAAGAAAAGCTACTTGTACAGTGAAAAAGAAAAACCTTGACCTCATCCTCACTGGCCAGTACAGATTAAGAGGCTGCAGAGAGTCCTGATCAATAATGTTCTCCTAGACGCTACTGTACGCTCAGAACAGGGTTAGCAATTTTGTAAGAACTAAAGTATGTGCCCCCTCCACATCCCACCTCTAAGAGCTGACCTCCCATTCTACATCCACATACATTAATATGGAGTCGGCCCCTATACAGATATAACGGTTCCCGCTCTTCTAGGAAGACATTCTGCAAGATGTTGGAGACGTTTGTAGGGACTTTTGCTCGTTAATCCAGAAGATCATTTGTGAGGTCAGACCCTGATGTTTTGAGAAAGTCTCAGCTCACAATTTCCAGTCTACTTCATCCCAAAGGTGTTGGATGGGGTTGAGGTCCAAACTCTGTTCGGCCGGTCATGTTCTTCCACCAAACTGAAGAAGGGAGTGAAAAAATGTCATGAACGGACTTGTTACCCCGATGACTCCTATTACAGGACCTCGCTGATATCAGTGAGCTCCACACCACTGTCCGTCCTGTCTCAAAAAAATACTTAAAACGTACTGCCGAACATAAAATAAGTTGCAGCTTTCAACCCTAATGTTAGAATCTTATGTCTGTTTATTAATGGGGAAAATGGACTAGTCTCAACCTAGCTAAAGTTTAATAAATCATTCCTTCAAGGAAACATGGATGCTCACTGGTCTACTGTCAAAGATCTCACGGGAGGGAAATATTGGGATAATGAAAAATACCAATCATACAAATATACAACCTTAAACAATAGAGGTATGCAATGGGGTTGATGGTGGATGATGGGGTTAAACCAAAGTATGATAAAGAAGGGAATTATCGCACACTCAAAATCTAGCAACAGTCACAGATAAATCCAACAAACGCCTACTCTAATAACCACCAACAACCTCCAATCATGCAGTATAAGCTAACTCTGACAATGAGTGCTAGCCAGGACCCAGATATAAGCAATAGCCCCTACTTGGATCCTTGGCACCCTTGTTTGTGTTTCCCTGACCCTATATTATCCCACAGGTCCACCTCCTTCTTATGTCTGATCCCATAACAGTTTCCCCCTGCTGATGTATGTATACAATATGTTAATCTATAAATGAATAAGGTCGCTCTCACTGCTATTGGATATAGATTGGTGCTTGGGAAAATGACAGTATCATCAGTATTAAAATATATTTCAGCATACATGAGTGTAAATCTTAATGAAACAATTGATTACAACCGACCCGCAAAAAACTGAATTTGCCAGCGTTTCAGCCACATGAGGCCTTTATCAAGGTATCTGAATAAATTCAGATTTACACAATACAGAAGGCTGACATCACATAGGGTGCAACTGAGCAGGCTGTTCCATAAGGCCTTCCAGCTATCCTATCACATGCTATAGCAAGCCCAATCAGGAGGGACTAACATAGCCCCTATAAAAGCAGAGGCAGGGAGTGCATTATTTTTCATTTGAGTCATTTTTAAAGTCTTTTTCACAAGTGTTCGGATGTTTATTTTTTAAGTTCAAAATTGTGAGCACAATTTAGGGTTTCTAAATGTTTTGGGCTGAGTTATCAATCACGACTTCTTAGAAAAGTACTCCAGTGTTTCTTTCTCTTGATCTTCTGCATGGCTGAAATGTTTTGCTAAAATTTTTGCGACATTTTCTTTATTGTTTCTTGTTTACAAAGAATAAGGAACCTACAGAGCCGAGTCCACCGACCTGTGACCGAGTGACCCTTATCTCCATGTATCAGTATATACGCGGTCTCCGATCTGCTGCAGGCAAAATAATATATTCCTACACTCTCCTTATAATAAACCATAGAAAAATATATTTTATATTTTCGTGAAGGTATTTATTTAACCTCTTCCGCTTTCCCCCTTCCTGAGCTAAGAAGATGTAAGGCATAGACTGGGTGGCAATAGGAACCTAAATTTGAATTAAAAAAATAAATAAAAATTAGCAAAAAACGTAAATTGCACGGGGGTAAGCAATTCTATCAATCAACATATACATTAATGGTGCAAAAATCCACTCATTAAGCATGTAGTCACATGGAGCAGATACACAACAATGAGGCAGAAAGCCTTTAAAAAGTCTTTGAAGAAAAGTCACAATAAATATAATGGCAGATCGCTAAAAACATGAAAGCTAATTCAAGTTTTGATATATCCTCACGAACACAGTTACACACGGGGTCAAAATTGTTGGTCCCCCTCATTTAATGACAGAAAAACCCACAATGGTCACAGAAATAGCTTGAATCTGACAAAAGTAATAATAAATAAAAGAACAAATGAATAAATCAAAATGAACACATTAAAGTCAGACATTGCTTTTCCACCATGCTTCCACAGAATTAAAAAAAAATAAAACTCATGAAATCGGCCTGGACAGAAATTATGGTTCCCCTGAAAATAATGTGAGAAAAGGGACATGTTACATCGCGGTGTGTCCACTAATGAGCATCACAGGTCTCTACAATCCTGGAATCAGTGAGTGGCCGGTATATAGGGCTACAGATCCTCACTGTGCTGTGTGGTGACATGGTGGGTATCACACTCAACATGGACCAGAGGAAGCGAAGGAAAGAGTTGTCTCAGGAGATCAGAAAGAACATTATAGAGAAACATGTTACAGGTAAAAGTTATAAGACATCTCCAAGCAGCTTGGTGTTCCTGTGACTACAGCTGCACATATTATTCAGAAATGTAAGATCCATGGACTGTAGCCGACCTCCCTGGACGTGGCCACAGGAGGAACATTGATGACAAATCAAAGAGACGGATAATACGAATGGTAACAAAAGAAAATCTTCTAAACAGATTAAAGGTGAATTTCAAGCTCCAGGAACATCAGTGTCAGATTGCACCATCCGTCGTTGTATGAGCCAAAGTGGACTTCATGGGAGACGACCAAGGAGGACACCATTGTTGAAAAAAAAATCATAAAAAAGCCAGACTGGAATTTGCCAAACTACATGTTGAAAAGCCACAAAGCTACTGGGAGAATGTCCTATGGACAGATGAGACGAAAATGGAGCTTTTTTCGCAAGGCACATCAGCTCTATGTTCACAGACGGAAAAATGAAGCATATCAAGAAAAGAACACTGTCCCTACTGTGAAACATGGTGGAGGCTCTGTTATGTTCTGGGGCTGCTCTGCTGCATCTGGCACAGGGTGTCTAGAATCTGTGCAGGGTACAATGAAATCTCAAGACTATCAAAGGGATTCTAGAGAGAAATGTGCTGCCCAGTGTCAGAAAGCTTGGTCTGTCGCAGGTCATGGGTCTTGCAACAGGATAATGACCCAAAACACACAGCTAAAAACACCCAAGAATGGCTAAGAGGAAAACACTGGACTATTCTGAAGTGGCTTCTATGAGCCCTGACCTAAATCCTGTTGAGCATCATTGGAAAGAACTGAAACAAAAGGCGACCTTCACACACAAGACAACTGGGGCAGTTTGTTCTTGAGGCCAAAAAACCTGTCGAGAGCAGCAGAAGTCTCATTGACAGTTACAGGAATCGTCTGATTGCAGTGATCGCCTCAAAAGTTTGTGCAACAAAATATTAAGTTAAGGAACCATCATTTCTGTCCAGACCGATTTCATGAGTTTTATCTTTTTTATAAATTCTGTGGAAGCATGGCTGAAAAGCAATGTCTGACCTTCATTTGTTAATTTTGATAGATTTTTTATTTATTATTACTTTTGTCAGATTCAAGTTATTTCTGTGACCATTGTGGGGTTTTCTGTCATTAAACGAGGGGGACCAACAATTTTGACCGCGTGTGTAGCTGTTCTTATAGTCTGTTCAGGGGTCTCATAAAATTAATTTTGTCATTTAAACCACAAGGGATTGCTGTCTGATTCTCCTCAATCTATAGAACCCAGGGGGAAAAAATCTTCCAGCTCGACCTCCATAGGATATACAGACAGCCAACAACAGTGTAAACAGTAATAATTGATTGAATAGATCCATTGTCCTTTACTCACATAGACAAAATTTTGCTTTGAAATTATTTAAAAGTCCATAAAACAGCAGGCTGAACCAGGGTTTTGTCATTTCAGCTTAACCAGAGCATGAGACCAGATGCCCTGGACAAAGCTGATGTGGCGACTGACACGGCAGTATAAGGAGACTTAAAGGCCATGCAGTTCTCCCGTGGGAAATTAAATATGCAAAATGCCTCTTTTAGAGGAAAATCAAAGATAGATGAAGGAAACAGATTAGCCGATCAGAAGAATGAAAAATGATGACAGGAAATGCTATCTAAGAAGAGTGTCCCTTTAACCCATTATCTACCAATGTCCTTTTTTGGGGACGCCTAATCTTTAGCTTCTAGCAACTAAGATTTTATAATTTTTATAATTAGGTCCAATTTTTTGTGTTGTGTTTGTAAAATGAATATTTTCAAAATAGGAAATCATGTCATTGTCATTTTTCTGAAAAATCCGTACTTGAAAAATTTTTGCAAATTATGTTTCTGATTCATTAGGACCCAAATCATTAAAAATCTGTCATTAAAAAAAAAAAAAAATGAAAATTGCTAATTTGGCAAGTAATGGGTTAAGAGTCATATATTTGTATGTCTGCAAAGCAATGCAGTTTGGAAATAATTAGATTATAAAGAAAAACAATCTGATATGAATATACACCAATGAAGACAATAAAGCTCGCTCCGTCTGCGTCAGTAGATATTGACTCTTTTCCGCGATTATGACATAAGATTTTGGGCTGTTTCGATATCACTTTAATTTACTTTCCAAAATAATATTGAAATTGGCAGGTGTTTACTCCAGATAAGATGGAACAGATTGTCACCCATTGGACGTGCAGTGTGCCAAAACAAAGGCCACCCACTGTACCCAATTCGACAGACCCACCCTAGTAGACGTTACCTAAAAAGACACAGCAAACAACTAAGAATATAAAGTCACTTCCTGTAAGACTCGTCCATTCTACTCTCGACTCCGACCATCGGTGGGCAACACCAAGTGAGGAGACCAGCCATGAACTACAAGGTGTTTTGCTTAGTTGCCATCGCCCTCATTATTGGGTCCTCCAGCTCCGTACATGGGCAGAATGCGCCGAGTAAGTTACCAACATTTGTTTTTATATGTGTATGTTCAACTTGCTATAAACATAGTGTTGTTGAAGAGTATTTCATATGGTTTACTAGTTTATCCGTGTGAAAGTACTGGAAATATTACTAGAGAGGTGAGGACCCGATCTGGGCTTTTCATCTCTAAGCTCTGCGAAAGGTGAAGAGAAGCTACAAAGAGTGTGCTTTACTCTGGACAACCTGTAACATTACATTTTCAGCCCTTGGATTGTTATAGGTAAAGTGCAATTCTTCATTTCTCCTGCGGGTGTGCTGTGGGCAAACTGAACAGTTTCTGACAGGTTCTCTAAAAGATTGAGGCTGATCAATGATTTTTAATTACAATGACATGAAAAAAGGGAAAGAAAAAGGAAATATTGGGACAAAGACATAATATGTATGAAGAGGAAGGTCATACCGGTCCAGTCCAGTGCTGTTTGTCAGTAGTAGTAATAACTCCTTTAACATGGGGAAAGAGGTATTTCTTACTTTAGGTATGTCCAAAGAAGAGTGCCTTCTCCAGCAAAGAAAGATTCTTCTTTATCCTCCTGGGACTGATCTCTAGTTCTCAAAATTCTCAATTTGTGGGTAAAATGTACCGTACATACTCGAATATAAGCCGACCCAAGTATAAGCCGAGGCACCTAATTTTACCACAAAAAAACTGGCAACATTATTGACTCGAGTATAAGCCTGGTATGCATTGTCCCCATCTTGGGATGCACGGCCTCCTCATCCCCATCTTGGTATGCATGACTCCTCATCTCTATCCCTATATGCATGTCTCCTCATCCCTATCCCTGTATGCATGGCCTCCTCATCTCTATCTCTGGTATGCATGGCTCCTTATCCCTTTCCTTGTCTACATGGCTCCTCATCTCTATCCTTGCATGCATGACCCCATCCCTATCCTTGTATGCATGACCCCATCCCTATGCTGGTACTATTGGCCCCCATCCCTATCCTTGTATGCGTAGCCCCATCCTTATCCTTGTATACATGGCTCTATCCCTATCTTTGTATGCATGGCCCCATCTATCCTGGTATGACTAGCCTCCATCCCTATCCTTGAAAGCATGGCTCCATCCCATGCTGCGGCTGACACGGTGCGCGCTATTAGAGAGAAATGAATATTTATTGCCAGTGCAGTGAATATTCAGTTCTCTTTAGCAGCGGGCACAGGAGTGAGCCGCAGCAGCCAACTCCTGCCTCCTGTGACCCACTGCTCCGCCTCTGCTGCTCCCCCTCCATGTTTCGGTCCCTCACTCGAGTATAAGCCAAGGGGGGGGGAGGCATTTTCAGCACTAAAAAATGTGCTGAAAAACTCAGCTTATACTCGAGTATATATGGTATCTTCAATGAAAAAAAGTTTCCTATTATGGAGATAGGAGATGACAGTTGGTGCTTATAATGTTCTACTGAGAACTATAACTGTTGATTCAGGAGAGCTTGTGGCAGAATGTCTGTGTCTGCCTTTAGCTCCTCCTCTTCACTCCTCCCCACTCCATAGAATTCTACAAGCACCAACTGTATTCTCGTCTTCACTGAATGCAAAGTTTACAAAGTGAAAGATCAGTTCTGAAAGCGAAAAAAATGATTTCTCAGATAAGATGTATTACAAAGTTGTTGTTTTTTCATGTGTAGTATTGATTTATGAAATCAAAATTAAAATAATGGTGACTCTTTAAATAGTAAATGAGTTTGTACCCACTAAACGGCCTTTCAGAAACAGCTCGACTCCCAGCAGAAGCTGCAGAGTTGGTTTATTACCATCCCTGTCTTCCTACATACAGTACATAATTACTGCTTCAGTCTTGGTGATTCATGTTCTCTGAGAAGCTGCAGCTCTACAGTTCAGTCAGGAGACTTTACTTCCCCTTTAACTGAGGCTAAAATGCCTTCAAAATTATTATTATTATTATTATTATTATTATTATTATTAATGAGCAAATATATAAAAAATATATGTTGCAATGTTGTAATTTAAAAATGTGTTGAAATCCCCCCCAAATGTCTTCTATTACCTTATTGATATCAAAATGTCTAAAATAAAAAAAAAAATAAACACAAAACAAAATAGAAAGAAAAAAAACCAAACAAAAATAATAACTAAAACAATTAAAAAAATAAAATAAAATCCACCAACAGCTTCTAGTCCTGCCCGACAACCCAAAACGAGCTATGTCTTGTATAAAAAAGAAGCATAAAAGAAAGGGAGACTCAGATTAAAAAGGTTCTTTAGTGGCATGTTGTGTTATTTAAAAAGAAATCCCTTTCTGTTACTTGTTTCACTGATATAACCAAAAGTAAAAAATACTAATACAAAATAATGACGTAACAATGAAGACCAATGAATAACGAAAAAAGAGAAACATTCTTTGAATAAACGAAAAAGAAAAAAAAATGGGTTATGCTTTCAAACCTTTATCTAGTAAAAAACCCCAAAGAAACCAAAAAAATATTCCTGGTTATTAAAAAATTAAAGGAAAAAATGACCTAGTCTTTACTGGTGAAATAAAGAAGTAATCGATGCTTTCGAAGAAACATGTCCACTTGCTGCTCTGCTGTCAAGCGAGAAGTCTCAAGGGAGGAGAATACTGAAGAGCCAAATTCTTATCCTAAGTCATATTGCAAGGCTTGTTAAAGGGATGATAGTGACTTGTAGGATCGCTGTTTCCAACAGGTGGCGCTATAGAGTTTGAGTCCTGTTCCTCTTTGAAGTGGCAATTTTCATATTTAATTTTCCACAAGAGCATTGCTTGGCGAATAAGCCTCCTTACATTGGCATGCCAGAGTTGGGATGTCACTCTTCACAAGGATGTCACTCTTCACAAGTATGTCACTCTTCACAAGGATATCCAAGAAGTATTGTTTCTCCTTGCGGAGATTGACATGCTAAGCATGCCGAGATGAGGAGACTTAAAGCTGCAATGCTCCTCTGGGAAATATGCTAACTATGCAAATTGTCTCTTCAGAGAGGAAGAGAACTAGAACTCTAGTGCCACTAGAGGTGGCACTAGAGTTCTAGTTCTTCACAAGGAGAAACCTTGCCCCTTAGATGTAAGTCCAGAGCCTCTCTCCTAGCCAAATTGGATCTCATGTTTTGCACTGATGAGGGGTAATGCCCAGAAACACTGTCTGCAAATTGAGATTCTGGTTTAGCTTTTATCCTAAGTCATATTGCAAGGCTCGTTAAAGGATCGAAAGTGACTTGTAGGAATGCTGCCTCCAACAGGTGGCACTATAGAGTTATAGTCCTTTTCCTCTCTGAAGAGGCAATTTGCATACCTTAAAAGGAAGTTACTGATTACAGTGGCACCCCCTAGTTCCAAGTTAGAGGGGCTTCCATAAAAGACCCTTTTGGGGTCAGTATCCCTCTCAATCCGTTGTATTACAACATGGAATTTAAATATTTAATAGTTAACCTGGATTTATCGCTGTGCCATGTGTGATAAGTCAGCGCCTGCACGTACATAAACACTTGTCAGATGACCGTGCTGAGCGCTCCCTCTAATTCCAAATTTCAGGTTCTTTAATTTAAGATATAAAGGGTTTTAAAGAAACAGAAATAATCAATGAATTTCTTACCACAGCCTTTATGTGATATACAGTATATAAAGCTTTTGTATATTCCAACAGCTAAACAGAAGCCGGTAAGGATCTAAGGATGCCTCCCAGTTTGGTGCGCGGTTTACCCAGGAAATGAGACAATGTGCGGCATGGATCATGGCTATAGGGGGGTCATACCCGGGCCTTAGTGATTGAGTGGCGGAAAAACCTTGCCACATGTTAAAACCCCATTATTATAAATGCCCATGGTAGGTTACTGATTGTGCGTGAAGGCCCAAGAGCTTCAAGCTACACTTTTATGGTCTCTGAGAGTCTGAAGCCCACACACTTCAGTATATCAGAGCAATATTGCTTCACTTAGGTGTTATTTAAGTTGCTCCAAGTTTGGAAGTTATCCCCTATCCATGGGACTTCCCAATCACTGGGACTCACACTGATCCCATGGATGGAGTGGTGGTCAATCATGTGTGCCTGTGCTTCATTCTTTCTTTATGGGAGATAGCAAGCGTAGAGTTCGGCTGGTCTTCGGGACACACATGATCAATCACTGATCCATTCACAATCTGAAAAGCCCCAGTTCCCGGGATCGGTGGAGGTTCCGGTGGTCTGAGCCCTCAGGAAGCTGTTCCTTATCCTAAGACTCAGAGATAACTTCCAAACTTGGTACAACACCTTCAAGTTGCCAACTTTTGGAAATGGTTTTCCAAGTCTCGCATTAGCATCTGATCACCAGGGCTCAGTCCGTTCACTGTACCTTACACAATAAAAGATTAGGGGGCGCTGTTTTCTGAATTATTCAAATTCTAAGAGGTCTTAGACTTTTGGATGCCTGTTGGGTATTCTAGGAGAGATGGAAAGTATGGTAAAACTACTATATATGGATTGGAGCAACAATGCTCCATGATTCCCCCACAGTTCCTCCCCTGCAGAGTCCATGGAAACTTGTGTTCCCATTGACCCAACCTCCTTCCATAGAGCGCCTTCCAACTTGTGTATGATCCCTGTTCCCCTGCCCCCAACAGAACCTCTGTTACTTTATGACTCCTTCTTTCCATCACCTTGCATCCTCCCCCACATATGCCTACCTTAAGGAGCCTTGGCCATGTTACATCCCACTTGCCTTCTTGCATCTTCCCAAACATACCCATTCTGTACAGAAAATCTCTGCTATCGGGTGTTTCCCCATATCCCGCTGTGGGTAAGGAGCCAAGAAAGTTCAGATATATATGTTAATATGAGCTTGGGGAGCTAAACTAGTGAAACACAGATATTTTATAAAGTTTATTTTAGTTTTATATGTCTGGCTGTAACATAATCTCTTATCAGTCAAGATGAACACATTTTCGTGAAATTCGAATTCGGTATTTCTACTGAAATTAGTTAAGAAATTCTCAGAAGCCACTTTCAAGATTTTGCTTGAAACAGATCATAACTAATTTGGATTCCTGATAAATCATTTCTTAAATTAATATTTTATGCAAATTCAAATCACCTAAAACTGATTCACTCATCCTGACGTATAACCTTTACAGCTGCCGCCTGACTCTGAGCTTACCATACATGATTTTTTGATCATTTTTAGATGAATTTCAATGCTCCGTTACCCCATTTTCAAGAGTGAATTGTGGAGAACCCGGCATCACAGCGGAGCAATGTATCGCGAAGAATTGCTGTTTTAACAGTATGGACTATGATGCCATCTGGTGCTTCTATCCTCGCCCAAATGAAGGTAAGATTTGTACAGACTTAAAACAACGTCCCGTGCTCTAATTGTACCAAGTTATCAGCTGTGGTCAACTTAATGCGGTTGCAAGAGAATGGAAAATGGGAAGACAGCACCACTCTTGTCCCCTGGTTGTGTCTGGTACTGCAGTTCAGCTACAGTATATTCAGCTCAATGATACATACTGTACAACCGGACAAACCAATAGATACAGGTTCTGCTGTTTTGGGAAAAAAAGGGGATTTTATGTGTTCATTTTTAGATATTTGATTTATCAGGATAAAACAGTTACTTTTACATGGTAGAACTTGCAAAATGTCCCAGGAGGGGTTTCATTTTTTGTGATTTTTGCTTTTGCTAAGTTTCCATCGCCCTCGATTAATGTTAATTACTTATGGCTGTTTTTCTTCTGTAGAATGCAACTTGTAATCAGATTCTGATGGACAACCCGGTCTTTGCCAGTGGATGAAATGCAATAAGACACAATCGTCATCATGTTTCATTATTTACACGGATGGAACAATCGGAGAACTATCTCTGCCTGATCAGATTTCACATTGTAAAAGACTTTCCCTCTATCTAAATGTATGACAGCCTGGCACTTATGTAAAGTAATAAAGATTCATCTGGAAATGTAGACGCGTTTCACAATCTTTTCTAATATAAAGTCTAAGATCAGTGGTATTATACATAGGAGGCCTCAAAAATCTAAATGGGTCCACTTTACATCACCTGTTTAGTGATGCACATGACAGCGTGACAAACACCCGGTGTTTGGGAAGCCGAACCTGAACAGTAACATGGACTCCCTGATGAAGTCCGTGTTTGGTGTCCGTGCAAGAACAGTAGGCGCTCGGTACGGAAGCCAAACTTTACTGTTCGGGATCGCCCATCTCTAGTGGCCCACCTTTCAAATGCTTATCTCTGGCCGCCGCATTAAAGCAGCAGAGGTAACAGGCTTTAAAAACAGGCCGGTACATAGCTATGGGAGCAGAACTGAGCTTACTACAGAGATATGGGAGCAGAATTGAGATTACTACAAAGATAAGGGAGCAGAAGCAAGCTTACTATAGAGATATGGGAGCAGAACTGAGCTTACTACAGAGATATGGCAGCAGAACCGAGCTTACTATAGAGATATGGGAGCAGAACTGAGCTTACTACAGAGATATGGAAGCAGAACCGAGCTTACTACAGAGATATGAGAGCAGAACCAAGCTTACTACAGAAATATGGGAGCAGAACTGAGCTTACTCCATAGATAAGGGAGCAGAAGCAAGCTTACTATAGAGATATGGGAGCAGAACTGAGCTTACTACAGAGATATGGGAGCAGAATTGAGCTTACTACAGAGATAACGGAGCAGAACTGAGCTTACTACAGAGATATGGGAACAGAACTGAGCTTACTACAGAGATAAGGGAGCAGAACTGAGCTTACTACAGAGATATGGGAGCAGAACTGAGCTTACTATAGAGATATGGAAGCAGAACTGAGCTTACTATAGAGATATGGGAGCAGAACTGAGCTTACTACAGAGATATGGAAGCAGAACCGAGCTTACTACAGAGATATGAGAGCAGAACCAAGCTTACTACAGAAATATGGGAGCAGAACTGAGCTTACTCCATAGATAAGGGAGCAGAAGCAAGCTTACTATAGAGATATGGGAGCAGAACTGAGCTTACTACAGAGATATGGGAGCAGAATTGAGCTTACTACAGAGATAACGGAGCAGAACTGAGCTTACTACAGAGATATGGGAACAGAACTGAGCTTACTACAGAGATAAGGGAGCAGAACTGAGCTTACTACAGAGATATGGGAGCAGAACTGAGCTTACTATAGAGATATGGAAGCAGAACTGAGCTTACTATAGAGATATGGGAGCAGAACTGAGCTTACTGCAGAGATATGGGAGCAGAATTGAGCTTACTACAGAGATAAGGCAGCAGAACTGAGCTTACTATAGAGATATGGGAGCAGAAGCAAGCTTACTACAGAGATATGAGAGCAGAACCGAGCTTACTACAGAGATATGGGATAAGCTTAGTTCTGCTCCAGAGATATGGGAGCAGAACTAAGCTTACTCCAGAGATATGGAAGCAGAACTGAGCTTACTATAGAGATATGGGAGCAGAAGCAAGCTTACTACAGAGATATGAGAGCAGAACCGAGCTTACTACAGAGATATGGGAGCAGAACAGAGCTTACTACAGAGATATGGGAGCAGAGCTGAGCTTACTACAGAGATATGGGAGCAGAACTGAGCTTACTACAGAGATAAGGGAGCAGAAGCAAGCTTACTACAGAGATATGAGAGCAGAACCGAGCTTACTACAGAAAAATGGGAGCAGAACCGAGCTTACTACAGAGATATGGGAGCAGAACTGAGCTTACTACATAGCTATGGGAGCAGAACTGAGCTTACTGCAGATATATGGGAGCAGAATTGAGCTTACTAAAGAGATATGGGAGCAGAACTGAGCTTACTACAGAGATATGGGAGCAGAACTGAGCTTACTACAGAGATATGGGAGCAGAGCTGAGCTTACTACAGAGATATGGGAGCAGAACTGAGCTTACTACAGAGATAAGGGAGCAGAAGCAAGCTTACTACAGAGATATGAGAGCAGAACCGAGCTTACTACAGAAAAATGGGAGCAGAACCGAGCTTACTACAGAGATATGGGAGCAGAACTGAGCTTACTACATAGCTATGGGAGCAGAACTGAGCTTACTGCAGATATATGGGAGCAGAATTGAGCTTACTAGAGAGATATGGGAGCAGAACTGAGCTTACTACAGAGATATGGGAGCAGAACTGAGCTTACTACAGAGATATGGGAGCAGAACTGAGCTTACTACAGAGATAAGGGAGCAGAAGCAAGCTTACTATAGAGATATGGAAGCAGAACCCAGCTTACTACAGAGATATGAGAGCAGAACCAAGCTTACTACAGAAATATGGGAGCAGAACCGAGCTTACTCCATAGATAAGGGAGCAGAAGCAAGCTTACTATAGAGATATGGGAGCAGAACTGAGCTTACTACAGAGATAACGGAGCAGAACTGAGCTTACTACAGAGATATGGGAACAGAACTGAGCTTACTACAGAGGTAAGGGAGCAGAACTGAGCTTACTACAGAGATATGGGAGCAGAACTGAGCTTACTATAGAGATATGGAAGCAGAACTGAGCTTACTATAGAGATATGGGAGCAGAACTGAGCTTACTGCAGAGATATGGGAGCAGAATTGAGCTTACTACAGAGATAAGGCAGCAGAACTGAGCTTACTATAGAGATATGGGAGCAGAAGCAAGCTTACTACAGAGATATGAGAGCAGAACCGAGCTTACTACAGAGATATGGGATAAGCTTAGTTCTGCTCCAGAGATATGGGAGCAGAACTAAGCTTACTCCAGAGATATGGAAGCAGAACTGAGCTTACTATAGAGATATGGGAGCAGAAGCAAGCTTACTACAGAGATATGAGAGCAGAACCGAGCTTACTACAGAGATATGGGAGCAGAACAGAGCTTACTACAGAGATATGGGAGCAGAACTGAGCTTACTACAGAGATATGGGAGCAGAACTGAGCTTACTACAGAGATAAGGGAGCAGAAGCAAGCTTACTACAGAGATATGAGAGCAGAACCGAGCTTACTACAGAAAAATGGGAGCAGAACCGAGCTTACTACAGAGATATGGGAGCAGAACTGAGCTTACTACATAGCTATGGGAGCAGAACTGAGCTTACTGCAGATATATGGGAGCAGAATTGAGCTTACTAGAGAGATATGGGAGCAGAACTGAGCTTACTACAGAGATATGGGAGCAGAACTGAGCTTACTACAGAGATAAGGAAGTAGAACCGAGCTTACTACAGAGATATGAGAGCAGAACCGAGCTTACTACAGAAAAATGGGAGCAGAACCGAGCTTACTACAGAGATATGGGAGCAGAACTGAGCTTACTACATAGCTATGGGAGCAGAACTGAGCTTACTGCAGAGATATGGGAGCAGAATTGAGCTTACTACAGAGATAAGGGAGCAGAAGCAAGCTTGCTATAGAGATATGGAAGCAGAACAGAGCTTACTACAGAGATATGGGAACAGAACCAAGCTTACTGCAGAGATATGGGAACAGAACCGAGCTTACTGCAGAGATATGGGAGCAGAACTGAGCTTACTACAGAGATATGGGAGCAGAACCAATCCTACTACAGAGATATGGGAGCAGAACTGAGCTTACTACAGAGATATGGGAGCAGAACTGAGCTTACTACAGAGATATGGGAGCAATCCCAAGTTTACTACATCAATAAGGGAACAGTACCGAGCTTACTACATCAATACGGGAACAGAATTGTGTTTACTAAGTCTACTACATAGATACGGGAATAAAACCAAGCTTACTGTATACATATAGCACCAAAATCCAGATTACTGCATAGATACCGTTACATGTGGTTTTTCCCAAAGAAGAAGTTATATACTTTGCAATGTGTTGAAATAAACCACCACCTTACTTACCATACTGGGATATACATCTACATTCTGTCGGCAGCGCAAAGATTGCCACTAATTCCCTTTACAGTCTGATACATAGATACAGTAACAGAGCCAAGCGTACTGCATATATATGGTACCAGAACCTAGCTTACTGCTAAGATATGGTACCATAATTAAGCTTACTATATGGGTATGTGCACATGTTGTGGATTTCCTGTGGATCCACAGCGTTTTTTACCGTGCAGAAATGCTGCAGATCCGCAAGTGATTTACAGTATAATGTAAATCAATGTTAAAAAAATACTGTGCTAATAGTGCGGAAAATTCCGTGCGGAAAATTCCGTGCGGAAACGCTGCGGATTAAAAGAAGTAGCATGTCACTTCTTTTTTGCGGATCTGCAGCGTTTTTGTACCCATTCCATTATAGAAATCCGCAGGGGTAAAAAACGCAGCAAATCCGCACAAAATCCGCATCAAATCTGAACCTGCGTTTTCTGCAATAAGATTCAGAATCCGCACCAGAAATTCCTAAGCCTAATCCGCAACGTGTGCAGATAGCCTATAGATATGGGAACTGTTGTGATTTTGCTTTTTGCTCCCTCTAGTGGTCATTAGTGATTTGACTCTGGAGCTTCTGTCTTTTCCTATATCCTCACCTGGGCCGTTAGTTCATGGGCGTTGCTATATAAGCTCCCTGGACCTTCAGTTCAATGCCTGGCATCGTTGAAATCAGAGCTAATCTGTTGTGCTCTTGTCCTATGATCCTGGTTCCTGTATTTCAAGCTAAGTCTGCTTCCTTGCTTTTTGCTTTTGTTTTGTTTGGTATTTTTGTCCAGCTTGTTCCAATCTGTATCCTGACCTTTGCTGGAAGCTCTAGGGGGCTGGTGTTCTCCCCCCGGACCGTTAGACGGTTCGGGGGTTCTTGAATCTCCAGCGTGGATTTTTATAGGGTTTTTGTTGACCAGATAAGTTATCTTGCTATATTCTGCTATTAGTAAGCTGGCCTCTCTTTGCTGAACCTGGTTCATTTCTGTGTTTGTCATTTCCTCTTACCTCACCGTTATTGTTTGTGGGGGGCTTGTATCTTGCTTTGGGGTCCCTTTCTCTGGAGGCAAGAGAGGTCTTTGTTTTCTTCTCCTAGGGGTAGTTAGATTCTCCGGCTGGCGCGAGTCATCTAGCGATCACCGTAGGCATGATCCCCGGCTACTTCTAGTGTTGGCCTTAGGAGTAGCTATTTGGTCAACCCAGTTACCACAGCCCTATGAGCTGGATTTTTGAATCTCGCAGACTTACACGTTCCTCTGAGACCCTGTCCACTGGGGTCATAACAGTATGCCAGGCCAGTATTAAATGTTTAATGCATTGCAGAAGTGGGATTATAAGAAAGAAAATTTTGAGTTTTTTTTTCCCTCTCTCATTTTTTTTTTTTTTTTTTTTTCTTTTCCCCTTTACCTCAGAGTGGCTTAAGCTTGCTGCAGACATGAATGTCCAGACCTTGATTACAAGTGTGGACCAGCTTGCCGCTCGTGTGCAGGGTATACAAGATTATGTTACCAGAAATCCTAGGTCTGAACCCAAGATTCCGATTCCTGAACTGTTTTCAGGAGACCGATTTAAGTTTAGGAATTTCAGGAATAATTGTAAATTGTTTTTGTCCCTGAAACCTTGTTCGTCTGGAGACTCTGCTCAACAAGTAAAAATTGTTATTTCATTCTTACGGGGTGACCCTCAAGATTGGGCTTTTTCGTTGGCGCCAGGAGATCCGGCATTGGCTGATATTGATGCGTTTTTTCTGGCGCTCGGTTTACTTTATGAGGAACCCAATCTTGAGATTCAGGCAGAGAAAGCCTTGCTGGCTATGTCTCAGGGCCAGGACGAGGCTGAGGTGTATTGCCAAAAATTTCGGAAATGGTCCGTGCTGACACATTGGAACGAGTGTGCACTGGCCGCTAATTTTAGAAATGGCCTTTCTGAGGCCATTAAGAATGTTATGGTGGGTTTTCCCATTCCCACAGGTCTGAATGATACCATGTCCCTGGCTATTCAAATTGACCGGCGGTTGCGGGAGCGCAAAACCGCAAATTCCCTCATGTTGTTGTCTGAACGGACACCTGATTTGATGCAATGTGATAGAATCTTGACTAGAAATGAGAGGAAAATTCATAGACGCCAGAATGGCTTGTGCTACTACTGTGGTGATTCTACACATGTTATCTCAGCATGCTCTAAACGTATATCTAAGGTTGTTAGTCCTGTCACCGTTGGTAATTTGCATCCTAAGTTTATTCTGTCTGTAACTTTGATTTGCTCACTGTCATCTTATCCTGTCATGGCGTTTGTAGATTCAGGTGCTGCCCTGAGTCTTATGGATCTCTCATTTGCTAAGCGCTGTGGTTTTATTCTTGAACCATTAGAAAATCCTATCCCTCTTAGGGGTATTGATGCTACGCCATTAGCAGAAAATAAACCGCAGTATTGGACACAGGTTACCATGTGCATGACTCCTGAACACCGCGAGGTGATACGTTTTCTCGTTCTACATAAAATGCATGATTTGGTTGTTTTGGGGCTGCCATGGTTACAGACCCATAATCCAGTCCTTGACTGGAAGGCTATGTCAGTGTCTAGTTGGGGCTGTCGTGGTATTCATGAGGATTCCCTGCCTGTGTCTATTGCTTCTTCTACGCCTTCGGAAGTTCCGGAGTATTTGTCTGATTATCAGGATGTCTTTAGCGAGTCCAGGTCCAGTGCATTGCCTCCTCATAGGGAATGTGACTGTGCAATAGATTTGATTCCAGGCAGTAAATTTCCTAAGGGAAGACTGTTTAATCTGTCGATACCTGAACATACCGCTATGCGTTCATATATCAAGGAGTCTCTGGAGAAAGGACACATCCGTCCGTCTTCTTCCCCTCTTGGTGCGGGATTCTTTTTTGTGGCTAAAAAGGACGGATCTTTGAGGCCTTGTATTGACTATCGGCTTTTAAATAAGATCACTGTCAAATTTCAGTATCCTTTGCCGCTGTTGTCTGACTTGTTTGCCCGGATTAAAGGTGCCAAGTGGTTCACCAAGATAGACCTTCGTGGTGCGTACAACCTTGTGCGCATTAAGCAAGGGGATGAATGGAAAACCGCATTCAATACGCCCGAAGGTCATTTTGAGTACTTGGTGATGCCTTTTGGGCTCTCTAATGCCCCTTCAGTTTTTCAGTCCTTTATGCATGACATTTTCCGGAACTATCTGGATAAATTTTTGATCGTTTATCTGGATGATATTCTGTTTTTTTCTGATAATTGGGACTCGCATTTGGAGCAGGTCAGGATGGTCTTTAAAATTTTGCGTGAAAATTCTTTGTTTGTCAAGGGCTCAAAGTGTCTTTTTGGTGTACAGAAGGTTCCCTTTTTGGGGTTCATTTTTTCCCCTTCTGCTGTGGAGATGGACCCAGTCAAGGTCCGAGCTATTCTTGATTGGACTCAGCCCTCGTCAGTTAAGAGTCTTCAGAAGTTCTTGGGTTTCGCTAACTTCTACCGTCGTTTTATCGCTAACTTTTCTAGCATTGTGAAACCTTTGACGGATATGACCAAGAAGGGCTCCGATGTGGTTAATTGGGCTCCTGCTGCCGTGGAGGCTTTCCAGGAGTTGAAACGTCGGTTTACTTCGGCGCCTGTTTTGTGCCAGCCTGATGTCTCGCTTCCCTTTCAGGTTGAGGTGGATGCTTCAGAGATTGGAGCAGGGGCCGTTTTGTCGCAGAGAGGCCCTGGTTGCTCTGTTATGAGACCTTGCGCCTTTTTCTCTAGGAAGTTTTCGCCTGCGGAGCGAAATTATGATGTGGGCAATCGGGAGTTGTTGGCCATGAAATGGGCATTTGAGGAGTGGCGTCATTGGCTCGAGGGTGCTAAGCATCGTGTGGTGGTCTTGACTGATCACAAAAATCTGATGTATCTCGAGTCTGCTAAACGCCTGAATCCTAGACAGGCCCGCTGGTCATTGTTTTTCTCCCGTTTTGACTTTGTTGTCTCGTATTTACCAGGTTCAAAGAATGTGAAGGCCGATGCTCTTTCCAGGAGCTTTGTGCCTGATGCTCCTGGAGTCGCTGAACCTGTTGGTATTCTTAAGGATGGTATTATCTTGTCAGCTATTTCTCCTGATCTGCGACGTGTGTTGCAGAGATTTCAGGCTGATAGGCCTGATTCTTGTCCACCTGACAGACTGTTTGTGCCTGATAAGTGGACCAGCAGAGTCATTTCCGAGGTTCATTCCTCGGTGTTGGCAGGTCACCCAGGAATTTTTGGCACCAGAGATCTGGTGGCCAGATCCTTTTGGTGGCCTTCCTTGTCTAGGGATGTGCGGTCATTTGTACAGTCCTGTGGGACTTGTGCTCGAGCTAAGCCTTGCTGTTCTCGTGCCAGCGGGTTGCTCTTGCCCTTGCCTGTCCCTAAGAGACCTTGGACACATATCTCCATGGATTTCATTTCTGATCTTCCGGTGTCTCAAGGCATGTCTGTTATCTGGGTGATATGTGATCGCTTCTCCAAGATGGTCCATTTGGTTCCTTTGCCTAAGCTGCCTTCCTCTTCCGATCTGGTTCCTGTGTTTTTCCAGAACGTGGTTCGTTTGCACGGCATCCCTGAGAATATTGTGTCAGACAGAGGATCCCAGTTCGTTTCCAGATTCTGGCGATCCTTTTGTAGTAGGATGGGCATTGACTTGTCGTTTTCGTCTGCTTTCCATCCTCAGACTAATGGACAGACGGAGCGAACTAATCAGACTTTGGAGGCTTATTTGAGGTGTTTTGTCTCTGCTGATCAGGACGATTGGGTGACCTTCTTGCCGTTGGCTGAGTTTGCCCTTAATAATCGGGCTAGTTCCGCCACCTTGGTTTCGCCGTTTTTCTGCAACTCTGGTTTCCACCCTCGTTTTTCTTCGGGTCATGTGGAACCTTCTGACTGCCCTGGGGTGGATTCTGTGGTGGATAGGTTGCAGTGGATCTGGAATCTTGTGGTGGACAACTTGAAGTTGTCACAGGAGAGGGCTCAGCGCTTTGCCAACCGCCGCCGCGGTGTGGGTCCCCGACTACGTGTTGGGGATTTGGTGTGGCTTTCTTCCCGCTTTGTTCCTATGAAGGTTTCCTCTCCCAAATTTAAACCTCGTTTTATTGGTCCTTACAAGATATTGGAAATCCTTAATCCTGTATCCTTTCGCCTGGATCTTCCTGTGTCGTTTGCTATCCACAACGTGTTTCATAGGTCCTTGTTGCGGCGGTACGTTGTGCCTGTGGTTCCTTCTGCTGAGCCTCCTGCTCCGGTGTTGGTTGAGGGCGAGTTGGAGTACGTGGTGGAGAAGATCTTGGATTCTCGTCTCTCCAGGCGGAGGCTTCAGTACCTGGTCAAGTGGAAGGGCTATGGTCAGGAAGATAATTCCTGGGTGGTCGCCTCTGATGTTCATGCGGCCGATTTAGTTCGTGCCTTTCACGCCGCTCGTCCTGATCGCCCTGGTGGTCGTGGTGAGGGTTCGGTGACCCCTCACTAAGGGGGGGGTACTGTTGTGATTTTGCTTTTTGCTCCCTCTAGTGGTCATTAGTGATTTGACTCTGGAGCTTCTGTCTTTTCCTATATCCTCACCTGGGCCGTTAGTTCATGGGCGTTGCTATATAAGCTCCCTGGACCTTCAGTTCAATGCCTGGCATCGTTGAAATCAGAGCTAATCTGTTGTGCTCTTGTCCTATGATCCTGGTTCCTGTATTTCAAGCTAAGTCTGCTTCCTTGCTTTTTGCTTTTGTTTTGTTTGGTATTTTTGTCCAGCTTGTTCCAATCTGTATCCTGACCTTTGCTGGAAGCTCTAGGGGGCTGGTGTTCTCCCCCCGGACCGTTAGACGGTTCGGGGGTTCTTGAATCTCCAGCGTGGATTTTTATAGGGTTTTTGTTGACCAGATAAGTTATCTTGCTATATTCTGCTATTAGTAAGCTGGCCTCTCTTTGCTGAACCTGGTTCATTTCTGTGTTTGTCATTTCCTCTTACCTCACCGTTATTATTTGTGGGGGGCTTGTATCTTGCTTTGGGGTCCCTTTCTCTGGAGGCAAGAGAGGTCTTTGTTTTCTTCTCCTAGGGGTAGTTAGATTCTCCGGCTGGCGCGAGTCATCTAGCGATCACCGTAGGCATGATCCCCGGCTACTTCTAGTGTTGGCGTTAGGAGTAGCTATTTGGTCAACCCAGTTACCACAGCCCTATGAGCTGGATTTTTGAATCTCGCAGACTTACACGTTCCTCTGAGACCCTGTCCACTGGGGTCATAACAGGGAACATAATCAAGCTTACTGCATAGATATGGGAGCAAAACCAAGCTTACTACATAGATACAGTACCATAACCCAGCTCACTACATATACAAAAGGTACCTAGTGAGGCGCTTTTGAACACCATCTTTAAAAAAAAATAAGAATAACTTTTGGAAACTTTATTTTCACTCTCAAAAAATATTTTCAGATTATATGTTAGAATATGGCTGTTTATATACCCTGTGCGCTCGTCACATCACTGCTCCATATGCAGTTTGCACAGAGACAATCACATGCCAACCTCTTTCTTTTCTGATAAACCCAACTGAAACAATGAGAGAAGCAGAAGAGAAAGTGCTTGTCTCTATAAAAATTGCATATGAAGCTGTGATGTGACGAGTGCAGAGAGAGTAAAAACAGAATCCTAATAGTATATTACACAATGTTAAGAGTCAGTAAAATATAGAAATGTTCTAGACACCTCTTTAAAGTTAACGCGTCACCTTGAGAAATCTATAGATTTGGGTCAATCTGCAGATAAATAGCATTTATAGCTTGGTTAGTCGGCGTACTGGAAAACTGTTGGCTACAGGGAGAAAATGACATTTTATTCTCCCTGCTGCCACTCGCTTCCATTCATAATGGCAATTTAGGATCTGTTCCAGACAGCGCTCACTACAAAGTGAGTGTGCTGTAATATCTTCACTTTGATTGTGACATCTTCCTAGGAGCTCCTGCCTTCTGCTGGACTTCATGGGATGACCAACATGGCAGCAACACATAGCAACCCACCAGCAACCCGCAACTGTGTCACAGGGGGGCTGATGAGAACTGATGAGTACATGCACTGATTATTGCTGTTAGTAACTGACAAGGGCTTTTAAAAACTGAAAAGGGATCTCTGGGACTTTGTTAAAAAAAGAAAAAAATGTGCCTAAGCACTGACAGGCAGGTAGTTGCATCTTACCTGCCCAGTGCCGTTCTTTGCCGGCACAGAGTAGTCACAGACCACTCCTACCTGAGATTCAGCAGCTTCCATGACGTCAACAGAGCTTCTTTTTCTTTCTGCTCTGTTGACAATGAGCACCTGTTGTCGTCATGCTGATTGACAGCAGGCTCCCCTAGTTAGGCAGCAGAGAGAAGGCTGCCAATCAGCATGACATCGACAGTCCCCCTGTCAACAGATCAGAGAGGAAAAGAAGTCACTGCTCTGTTGACGTGATGGAAGCTGCTGAATCACAGGCAGGAGCCATCTGTCACTGCTCTGTACCAAACAACAGGCAGGTAGGTAACAACTGTTAGTGGTTAGGCACAATTTTTTTAATTTTTTAACGAAGTCCCGAATATCCGCTTTAAAATAGCTGCAACTAAGGTGAGCTTTCTGCTGTTACAAGCAGATGCCGGCCTTTGTATAACAGCCAACATCTGCTCCGTACGGAGCGGGTTCAGCTCCTGAACCCGCTACATATAAGTGCACCCTTAGGCCCCCTTCAGCCCTCCGTATCAAAGCACATACGTCTGGCAGAGTCCATTTTGACCATTCTTTTTATCTTTTATCATCCATCTGTGTGTGTGTGCTTTAAAAACGTGTGCCATCCGTGTTTTTCCAGTATGTATATGGAAAATGAAATGACATAGCTTCTCCTATACTTTCAATGATAAACACGTACAGCACACGGACTGTAAAAATGCCATCCATGTGCTGTATGTGTTTTCACAAACCCAATGTACTTGTATAGGCCCTTGTCACATGTGCTGCCGGAAATCAACGTACGTCTCTGTGTGGTTCACACGGACACACCTGGTTCCTGTGAACAGACAGATATGTAAGAAGCCACATAGGTGATAATGGGTACATGTGATTATAAATGGTACTGCTGAATACACCATTTTCTCTTGCAAATAGCAAGCCACCATACAGCCCCCCAAAAAAACAAAAGCAAAAAGCAATCTCTAAGTTGCTGGTTTTTGTTCATTCTGCCTCCCAAAAATCGGAATAGAAAGTGATCAAAAAACATTAATGTGCCTGAAAATGGTACAAAAAAAGTCAACTCGTCCAGCAAAAAACAAGCCGTCACATGACTCTGTCAGCAGATCTATAGGAAAATTATAGCTCTCAAAATTTGAGAATGCAAAAACTTGTTTAGGCAAAGAAAAACAACAGAATGTGTGACAGCAGCCAAACATGGAACCTGATATAAATCTGGTACAAATGTAATCACACTGAGCCAAAGAATAAAGTTGTCATAATCACTTATACCACACGGGGAACGGCGTAAAAAATAAATAAAAAAATTCTTCACATGCTGTTGATTTTTTATTCTGCCTCCTAAAGATTGCAGTAAGGCTCGGCTCACATTTGTCCTGTGCGCTACCCTGAGCGCTTACACCGGGGTTTTCTTGTAAATCTCTGAAATACGTGATTCAAAGATTTATAGGTTCCCTATGATGAGGCAGATGGAGGCACTGTGGACTCCGTCTGGCCTGTGATCCAGTGGTGTCCATCTTTTTAAGTGTGCATAAAAGCACCTTCAGCCACAGTTTTGTGTAGCCCTGAAAAGAAGGACACGACTGAACAGAGGCCAGACGGAGTCCAGAGTAACTCTGCTGCCTTATTATAGTAAATAGATTCCTAGGGGGTTTCATCTGAATCACGTCATTTGGAGATTTAGATGAAAACCGCGATATAAGTGCTCAGCGTCGAGCGCAGGATAAATGAATTCACTGTCGCAGCCCCTGCCCCCTCCCTGAAATGAAACGTCAACAGTTACGCCTGTATCAGGGGTTAGGCTAGTCCATGCTCTTCTGAGCATGCACCAGTTCGCATTTCTGACGGATACCTGTCATTGAGCACTGTTCTCTCCTGTCAGCTCTGATCAGAAGTGATGAGTCGGCAACAGAGCGCACTGTCATTGCACAATGTAAGGAGAGAATAAGTGAGCAGACACCAGTGCCACACCTGCAACTGGCATCACTAAGAGAGAGTACACTTTCACTGTGCAGCAACGAGGTAGAAAAAAAAATAAAGCAGTTAGATAGTGTAGCTAGGGATGGATAGATACATTTTAATTAAAGTATATTACACACAAGATTAGATTATGACATTAAATATAGAGATTTAGGATGAAAATAAAATTTAATTTGGAACCACCCCTTTATTAGCCTGACAGACCGCCGATATAATGGTTTGCTGATTAGTGGTCGTTTAGTGCGGCTGGTCGGTCTGTGTAAACGATCACTTATACCATACCCCTATACAGAATAAATATTAACATCCAGCAACTCAACAGTGATGACTCATCTGATTTAATTCTTCATCTTGTCAAACCTTCCTGTCCACGTCCAACCAGCGGGACTCGGTCACTGCAGAGTTTCCCGCACCTATCACCGTGCCCCTGATACAGACATGAACCCACCATTAATACAGGTGCGTCTCACAAAAATAGAATATCATCAAAAAGTTAATTTATTTAATTTCTTCAATAAAAAAAGTGAAAGTCATATATTATATAGAGTCATTACAAACAGAGTGATCTATTTCACTTGTTTATTTCTGTTAATGTTGATGATTATGGCTTACAGCCAATGAAAACCCAAAAGTGATTATCTCAGTAAATTAGAATAATTAACCTAAAACACCTGCAACTCAGGATGTGGTCAATACCATATCACATTTCAGGCCTGACCATGAATCGGACAACTCCTGTCACACAATAAAATGGGAAGCTTTGAAGTGTGTACTTCATAAAACATGGCTCTCGACTAGTGATGAGCGAATATACTCGTTACTCGAGATTTCTCGAGCATGCTCGGGGGTCCTCCAAGTATTTTTTAGTGCTCGGAGATTTCGTTTTTCTTGCCGCAGCTGAATGATTTACATCTGTTAGCCAGCCTGAGTACATGTGGGGATTCTCTAGAAACCAGGCAACCCCCACATGTACTTATGCTGGCTAACAGATGTAAATCATTCAGCTGCGGCAAGAAAAACTAAATCTCCGAGCACTAAAAAATACTCGGAGGACCCCCGAGCATGCTCGAGAAATCTCGAGTAACGAGTATATTCGCTTATCACTACTCTCGACTGAAACGTGATAGAGCAGGAAAGATCACACTAGCCATGCGTAAGGTGGAGACTCTAGACCTTGCTCATAAACAGGCTCTTTCCCCGGCAACACTCAGAGAATTATTAACAGCTCGACTAGAAGATAAGAAATTATTAGATCTAGCCCATAGGCGTTCACTTCAAGTTTGTTGTAGCAAATTCTATGATTTTGGTAACAAATGTGGTCGTATGTTGGCTAGAGGACTGAAAGCACAACAATCCCAAAACCATATTTCCAAAATAAAAAATGCCGCAGGCCATATTTTACACACAACCGAAGAGATCTCCACAAAATTTGATAAATATTACACTAACCTATATAACTTAGATGGCCCTCCGGACAGTATACCCCCACCTGAAAATGCTGCGCATTTTTCTGAAGATACATCTTCAGCATCCTTGATAGACGAACCTCTATCAGATTCTGAGTTATCCTCAACGGTCAACGAGCGGAAAAAGTCCCGGCCATGATGGATTTACTGTTACATTTTACAAGACATTCCTTCCCCTTCTCTCCCCCTTATATTAGCACCGTTCAACCATGCTACCAACATTAATCCATTTCCCTCCCAAACTACAGAGGCCCATATCACAATACTCCCTAAATCTGGTAGCAACCCCCTCCTTTGCTCAAATTACAGGCCTATTTCTTTGCTGAAAGTCGACTTAAAAATATAAGCAAAAAATATTGGCAAATAGACTCCAGCCCCTACTCTATAACCAAATTCATTTGGATCAAGTTGGGTTCCTGGTTGGTAGAGAGGCCGCGATAACACACTAAAAACCATCGATATCATTCACTATACTCAAACAAGAAACATACTTCTTTTAATACTGTCACTTGACGCTGAAAAAGCGTTTGGCAGAATATCACGGTCAGACATCTATTACGCCCTCAAAAAACTCGATATAGGAGAACACTTTACAGCTAAAATAATGGCCCTCTATTGTAACCCTACAGCGAGATTAAAGATAAATGGAGCCCTGTCCCCATCATTCACAAATTCTAATGGAACAGGACAGGGGTGCCCTCTCTCCCCTCTCCTGTATATCCTAGTGATGGAACATTTACTATCCTCTATTCGTGATAACCCTGATATTAAAGGTATAACTATAGGGCAACCGGAATATAAATGTTCTGCCTTTGCGGATGATGTCCTTCTGTACATTACAAGCTCACATACGTCAATTCCATCTGGAGCGGCCCCCAAGCGCAGGGCAGCGGGGTACTCGGTACCAGGTCCCTCGGTCCGGTTCTGGGGATGTCACGGTGGCCCGACCCGGTCCGTGGCCCTGCTAAGGGGCGCCCAATTAAAGGTGATGAAAGTCTGTCAAGTGTTCGTGACGCCACCTGTCGTATTCGGTCAGGGTGACCGACACTGCTAGGGGTCCACTGGGGTGATGGAATGGCAGCTAGATGGTATACTGTCATGTTCTCAATGGCAAGAGAACATAGCATCAGCATATATAGGAACTAGCTCTTGGAAGATGGGAACTGAGCTGACCATGAACTAAACCTAACGCACAACTAGCAGTGGCCGGGTAGCATGCCTACGTTGATTCTAGATGCCCAGCACCAGCCGGAGGACTAAATAATGCTAGCAGAGGAAAATATTAGTCCTAGCTCACCTCTAGAGAAATACCCCGAAAGGAGACAGAGGCCCCCCACATGTATTGGCGGTGAATTAAGATGAAATAACAAACGTAGTATGAAAATAGGTTTAGCAAATTTGAGGTCCACTTACTACATAGCAGAAGACAGAAAGGACACTTTCATGGTCAGCTGAAAACCCTATCAAAACACCATCCAGGAATTACTTTAAAACTCTGGCATTAACTCATAACACCAGAGTGGCAATTCCTGTTCACAAGAGCTTTCCAGACACAGTAACGAAACTACAGCTGTGAACTGGAACAAAAATGCAAAAACAAACATGGACAAGAGTCCAACTTATCTAGTAGTTGTCTAGGAGCAGGAACAAGCACAGAGAGGCTTCTGATAACATTGTTGACCGGCAAGCAACTAACAGAGCAGCAAGGTTATATAGCGACTCCCACATCTTGATGGGAACAGGTGAACAGAGAAGATGAAAACACCAGTTCAATTCCACCAGTAGCCACCGGGGGAGCCCAGAATCCAAATTCACAACAGTACCCCCCCCTCAAGGAGGGGGCACCGAACCCTCACCAGAACCACCAGGGCGATCAGGATGGGCCCTATGAAAGGCACGAACCAGATCAGAGGCATGAACATCAGATGCATTCACCCAAGAATTATCCTCCTGGCCGTATCCCTTCCACTTGACCAGATACTGGAGTCTCCGTCTGGAAACACGAGAGTCTAAGATTTTCTCCACAATGTACTCCAACTCACCCTCAACCAACACCGGAGCAGGAGGCTCAACGGAAGGCACAACCGGTACCTCATACCTGCGCAATAATGACCGATGAAAAACGTTATGAATAGAGAAGGATGCAGGGAGGTCCAAACGGAAGGAAACAGGGTTAAGAATCTCCAATATCTTATACGGGCCGATGAACCGAGGCTTAAACTTAGGAGAAGAGACCCTCATAGGGACAAAACGAGAAGACAACCACACCAAATCCCCAACACAAAGCCGAGGACCAACACGACGGTGGCGGTTGGCAAAAAGCTGAGTCTTCTCCTGGGACAACCTCAAATTGTCCACCACCTGCCCCCAGATCTGATGCAATCTCTCCACCACAGCATCCACTCCAGGACAATCCGAAGATTCCACCTGACCAGAGGAAAATCGAGGATGAAACCCCGAATTACAGAAAAACGGGGACACCAAAGTGGCAGAGCTGGCCCGATTATTGAGAGCGAACTCTGCCAATGGCAAAAAAGCAACCCAATCATCCTGGTCAGCAGACACAAAACACCTCAGATATGTCTCCAGGGTCTGATTAGTCCGCTCGGTCTGGCCATTCGTCTGAGGATGGAAAGCGGACGAAAAAGATAAATCTATGCCCATCCTAGCACAGAATGCCCGCCAAAATCTAGACACGAATTGGGTCCCTCTGTCAGAAATGATATTCTCAGGAATACCATGCAAACGAACAACATTTTGAAAAAACAGAGGAACCAACTCGGAAGAAGAAGGCAACTTGGGCAGAGGAACCAAATGGACCATCTTAGAGAAACGGTCACACACCACCCAGATGACAGACATCTTCTGAGAAACAGGCAGATCTGAAATAAAATCCATCGAGATGTGCGTCCAAGGCCTCTTAGGAATGGGCAAGGGCAACAATAATCCACTAGCCCGAGAGCAACAAGGCTTGGCCCGAGCACAAACGTCACAAGACTGCACAAAGCCTCGCACATCTCGTGACAGGGAAGGCCACCAGAAGGACCTTGCCACCAAATCCCTGGTACCAAAAATGCCAGGATGACCTGCCAACGCAGAAGAATGAACCTCAGAGATGACTCTACTGGTCCAATCATCAGGAACAAACAGTTTATCAGGTGGGCAACGATCCGGTCTATCCGCCTGAAACTCCTGCAAGGCCCGCCGCAGGTCTGGAGAAACGGCTGACAATACCACTCCATCCTTAAGGATACCTGTGGGCTCAGAGTTACCAGGCGAGTCAGGCTCAAAACTCCTAGAAAGGGCATCCGCCTTAACATTCTTAGAACCCGGTAGGTATGACACCACAAAATTAAACCGAGAGAAAAATAATGACCAGCGCGCCTGTCTAGGATTCAGGCGCCTGGCGGTCTCAAGATAAATCAAGTTTTTGTGGTCAGTCAATACCACCACCTGATGTCTGGCCCCCTCAAGCCAATGGCGCCACTCCTCAAAAGCCCACTTCATGGCCAAAAGCTCCCGATTCCCAACATCATAATTCCGCTCAGCGGGCGAAAATTTACGGGAAAAGAAGGCACAAGGCCTCATCACGGAGCAGTCAGAACTTTTCTGCGACAACACTGCCCCAGCTCCGATCTCAGAAGCGTCGACCTCAACCTGAAAAGGTAGAGCAACATCAGGCTGACGCAACACAGGGGCAGAGGAAAAACGGCGCTTAAGCTCCCGAAAGGCCTCCACAGCGTCAGGGGACCAATCAGCAACATCAGCACCCTTCTTAGTCAAATCGGTCAATGGCTTAGCAATATCCGAAAAACCAGCAATAAATCGACGATAAAAGTTAGCAAAGCCCAAAAATTTCTGAAGACTCTTAAGAGAAGAGGGCTGCGTCCAATCACAAATAGCTTGAACCTTGACAGGATCCATTTCAATGGAAGAGGGGGAAAAAATATATCCCAAAAAGGAAATCCTCTGTACCCCAAAAACACACTTAGAACCCATCACACACAAAGAATTAGACCGCAAAACCTGAAAAACCCTCCTGACCTGCTGGACATGAGAGTCCCAGTCATCCGAAAAAATCAGAATATCATCCAGATACACAATCATAAATTTATCCAAATAATCGCGAAAAATATCATGCATAAAGGACTGGAAAACTGACGGAGCATTTGAAAGACCAAAAGGCATCACTAAATACTCAAAGTGGCCCTCGGGCGTATTAAATGTGGTTTTCCACTCATCCCCCTGCCTGATTCGCACCAAATTATACGCCCCACGAAGGTCAATCTTAGAGAACCACTTGGCCCCCTTTATGCGAGCAAACAAATCAGTCAGCAACGGCAATGGGTATTGATATTTTACAGTGATTTTATTCAAAAGCCGATAATCGATACATGGTCTCAAAGAGCCGTCTTTTTTTGACACAAAGAAAAAACCGGCTCCTAAGGGAGATGACGATGGACGAATATGTCCCTTTTCCAAGGACTCCTTTATATATTCTCGCATAGCAGCATGTTCAGGCACAGACAGATTAAATAAACGACCCTTTGGGTATTTACTACCCGGGATTAAATCTATGGCACAATCGCACTCTCGGTGCGGAGGTAACGAACCAAGCTTGGATTCTTCAAAGACGTCACGATAGTCAGACAGGAACTCAGGAATTTCAGAGGGAATAGATGATGAAATGGAAACCACAGGTACATCCCCATGAGCCCCCTTACATCCCCAGCTCAACACAGACATAGCTCTCCAGTCGAGGACTGGGTTGTGAGATTGCAGCCAAGGCAATCCTAGCACCAAATCATCATGTAGATTATACAGCACCAGAAAGCGAATAATCTCCTGGTGATCCGGATTAATACGCATAGTTACTTGTGTCCAGTATTGTGGTTTATTATTAGCCAATGGGGTGGAGTCAATCCCCTTCAGAGGAATAAGAGTCTCCAAAGGCTCTAAATCATACCCACAGCGTTTGGCAAAGGACCAATCCATAAGACTCAAAGCGGCGCCAGAGTCGACATAGGCGTCCGTGGTAATACATGACAAAGAGCAAATCAAGGTCACAGATAGAATAAACTTAGACGGTAAGGTGCAAATGGAAACAGATTTATCAAGCTTTTTAGTGCGCTTAGAGCATGCTGATATAACATGAGTAGAATCACCACAATAGAAACACAACCCATTTTTCCGTCTAAAATTCTGCCGCTCGCTTCGGGACAGAATTCTATCACACTGCATACTCTCTGGCGACTTCTCAGTGGACACCGCCAGATGGTGCACTGGTTTGCGCTCCCGCAAACGCCTATCGATCTGAATAGCCATTGTCATGGACTCATTCAGACCCGCAGGCACAGGGAACCCCACCATAACATCCTTAATGGCATCAGAGAGACCCTCTCTGAAAGTCGCCGCCAGGGCGCACTCATTCCACTGAGTAAGCACAGACCATTTACGGAATCTTTGACAGTAAATTTCCGCTTCATCTTGCCCCTGAGATAGGGACATCAAAGTTTTTTCTGCCTGAAGCTCCAAATGAGGTTCGTCATAAAGCAAGCCCAAGGCCAGAAAAAACGCATCCACATTGCGCAACGCAGGATCCCCTGGTGTCAATGAAAAAGCCCAGTCTTGAGGGTCGCCCCGGAGCAAGGAAATCACAATCCTGACCTGCTGTGCAGGGTCTCCGGCAGAGCGAAATTTCAGGGACAAAAATAATTTGCAATTATTTCGAAAATTCTGAAACCCAGATCTATTCCCCGAGAAAAATTCCGGCCAAGGAATTCTCGGCTCAGATACAGGTGCATGACAAACAAAGTCTTGCAAATTTTGTACCTTCGTGGCGAGATTATTCAAACCTGCAGTTACACTCTGAAGATCCATTACAAACAGGTAGACACAGAGCCATTCAAGGGTTAAGAGGAGGTAAGAAGCAGCTAGACAGCAATTAAGGGCTAGGCAGCAAAACTCTGGAGGGAAAAAAAAAAAAAAAAAAAAAAATTCCCTTAAACACTTCTTTTTCTCCTGCTTCAGCCCAAACAATTAACACTTTGTGGGCCGGTCAAACTGTCATGTTCTCAATGGCAAGAGAACATAGCATCAGCATATATAGGAACTAGCTCTTGGAAGATGGGAACTGAGCTGACCATGAACTAAACCTAACGCACAACTAGCAGTGGCCGGGTAGCATGCCTACGTTGATTCTAGATGCCCAGCACCAGCCGGAGGACTAAATAATGCTAGCAGAGGAAAATATTAGTCCTAGCTCACCTCTAGAGAAATACCCCGAAAGGAGACAGAGGCCCCCCACATGTATTGGCGGTGAATTAAGATGAAATAACAAACGTAGTATGAAAATAGGTTTAGCAAATTTGAGGTCCACTTACTACATAGCAGAAGACAGAAAGGACACTTTCATGGTCAGCTGAAAACCCTATCAAAACACCATCCAGGAATTACTTTAAAACTCTGGCATTAACTCATAACACCAGAGTGGCAATTCCTGTTCACAAGAGCTTTCCAGACACAGTAACGAAACTACAGCTGTGAACTGGAACAAAAATGCAAAAACAAACATGGACAAGAGTCCAACTTATCTAGTAGTTGTCTAGGAGCAGGAACAAGCACAGAGAGGCTTCTGATAACATTGTTGACCGGCAAGCAACTAACAGAGCAGCAAGGTTATATAGCGACTCCCACATCTTGATGGGAACAGGTGAACAGAGAAGATGAAAACACCAGTTCAATTCCACCAGTAGCCACCGGGGGAGCCCAGAATCCAAATTCACAACAGTATACCTTCCCACAGGTGAAGTGTGTCCCCAGGGCTTCCCTTGATGAGTAGATGGTGATGGTAGATCACAGTAAATGACGAAGACACAGGGTTGCAGTCTCTTTACCTTTTTACTGAAGGCTTCGGCATCCGCAATCCAGAGCACTGCTAACAGGGCTGGCTGAGACTGGCCGGTCCGAAGGCACATCCAGAGTTCCCTTTGCAGGTGGGAATCAGTAGCCTACCTACTAGCGCCTGTGTGTTGTAGTACCTCCCTGCTGAGCACCACGGGATAGTCCTCACAACTGTCGTGTATGTTTCTGTTCTCTCTCTCCGTCCCCCAGATGATATGGATAGGACGCACCCGTATGATGGGATAGGCCTGGAGCTATTTTATAGGGACCCTAGAGACGCCCCTCTCCCACAATTGCCTCCGTTGTCTTCATTAGGTATAAAGGTGAGACAGCCAACCTAGAGTTAACTGCCCTGCCATGAGTTCAAAGTAATGCGTAGAGCCTATTACTTACTCGGCGTTCCGGCCGCCGGCTACACGCCTCAGAAGGATGTTGCCGATCTTGGGGCACAACTCCTCCTGGTTCTATCTCCTTTGTGCTGTGATCTTGTTTCTCACTTCTCCACGATATACTTCGCTTCGTGTCCTTTCTTAGGATGCCGCCGCAATGAGGTGCAGGCACGGCTCCGTAACGATCTGTCCCGTGCTAGGCCACTGCCAGGATCCCACCCCTGACAGGGACCTCCCTGAGTCTTCCCAAGCAACCTCTCTCTCCCTAGATGTTACCTGGGCAAAACCCAGTCAGCTTCTTTCTAACTTCCTATCCAACCCCCAGTTTTACCAGAGTGTGAGGAGTGACCTAATACATAGAACCTTTTGCTCCCCCTGGTGGCCAGAGTGTGAAGTGTAATGTGTGACTGTGATACCTGGTCAGGTGAACTCCTTTAGTGCCATCAGACGTACCATCACTCCCCTTAGCGGCAGAGCGACAATACTGCAACGACCAGGACTCTGGGGCGCTCCATTCCCCCCCCCCCCCCCCTGTTAAATCCAGTAATCCCGGACTTGGAAAAGAAGAACAACAATACGTTAGCAAAAGACATACAAAATTTTGGAATGCTGTAACAAGTAAATTTTAACAGTGCTTCCCTTTATGGGAGGTGAGAACACTTGAACGTTACAAACAGGAACATATTTACATGGTGTTGAAAACGTTAAATAACATTTATTAAATATCTAGCTATAAATAACTATCATTACCCAGCCGGGCATACTATCTACTATCTACTAAGTGCAAATCAACATTTTTCTTTAGTTCTCTTTCTCATATGCAGGACTCTCTTGTCTACCCCCACGGGCCTACTGCATCTTTCCTTGGCTTTCTATCATCAGTTCTAGTAATCACTTTAACTTCAGTTTTATTCAAATAACATCATCAACATTTCTATTCCTTATCACTATCTTTCTAACTACATACTACTACTATGTAAAACATTATTACGATCTAACTATTTAAGGCACATTATGGGTTAAGCTAAGTGCAACAATTAGACATTCCCTTTAAGAGGGGAAACCAAGTCTCTTCTGAGGTAGTGCAAACTCTCAAGTTGCAAGTCTGTTTAAAGCAAGAACTTCTGCGCTGTAATCAGGAACAGTCTCTTCAAAAAGCTCTTCTTTTTGTAAAACCAGTAGGGGGCACCTTTAAGAAGGTGCAAACTATATACAGTAACAGTTTGTGAATCATTCACCATCCATGATTCGGCAGTCTTTTAGAACGATGATGAACTTGTGCAAAAACATAAGACAATAGGGATCCCTTTAAAAACTGACCCTGGTCGGGTTTAAAGCAGCAAAACAGCAGGAAAACAAACAGTTAACTATTTACATACTCGTGGCTCCGAGGTTTATTCTCATAGTAGGTTGCAAGGCATCATTCAGTAGCGGACGCTTCCTGACCGGGAAAGCTTCGATTCCGTGTCCTCATCTGATGCGGTGTTAGTATCAGTGGTTCGTCTCTCAGGTGCGGCCAGGTCACCAGGGGTCTGAATTCGAATGTCAGTTTTGGTAGTAAGTTCAGTAGTAGAGATAATGCACACTGTAGTAGTAGTGCTGGAACTCGTCAGTTCAGAGGTAGTCTTAGTCAGGGCAGCAGGTGGCGCTGCGACGGGGCCTATCAATAGTTTCTCAGTCACCGGAGCAGGGTCGGCATTCTTACCTGCCGCAGCGGTGTCCTCGATGTCGGCTGGCTCTGCTGGCGGCGGCGTCCGCGACGGTGTTGGCAGCGGCTCCTGTAGCGATGTAGGGCGCGGTGGCGGTGTTGAGGAATCCTCCGCAGGTGTCGTCCGGTATGCGGTCCTGGTGGTTACCCGCATCTGCAGGAGCTGGTCAACCAACTTCTCCATTCCGGCCTGCAGGAAATCAGTAACAGCGGTGGAGGTCTGGTTACGGTGCCCCTCCGGGTAGCTGGGGGAGTACTCTGCTCTAACCCCACGCTCTGGTCCTGGGCAGCTTGCCATGGCGCCTCCACGTGGTTTTCTTCTTCCTGGTCCTTTTTCTGCTCTCTCCTTCGTGGGCGGTTTCGCTCTCTTTGTCTCCGCCCTCCATTGAGAATCAGGAGGCAGATCTCGGCTGCTGACGGACACTTCCTCAAAGTACAGAAATACTTAGACTGGGCGGCCATTGTCTTTTGCGCTCTTCAGTTCGTTCATGCCCACAAATCCATGCCCTTCTTCTCCTGCGCCCCTCGTGGCCCTGTAATGGCGGCGGTTTTGGCGGGAATTTTTGGCGGCAAATAGCAATACACAGTCTTTGCAATAAATCACGATTCAAGCACAATTCAGTCACAGTTCCAAGGCACACATGACCTGATTCTCAGGCTTAAGTAGATCCTGTTCGTGACGCCAAGTTGGAGCGGCCCCCAAGCGCAGGGCAGCGGGGTACTCGGTACCGGGTCTCTCGGTCCGGTTCTGGGGATGTCACGGTGGCCCGACCCGGTCCGTGGCCCTGCTAAGGGGCGCTCAATTAAAGGTGATGAAAGTCTGTCAAGTGTTCGTGACGCCACCTGTGGTATTCGGTCAGGGTGACCGACGCTGCTAGGGGTCCACTGGGGTGATGGAATGGCAGCTAGATGGTGTAACTTCCCACAGGTGAAGTATGTCCCCAGGGCTTCCCTTGATGAGTAGATGGTGATGGTGTAGGTCACAGTAAAAGACGAAGACACAGGGTTGCAGTCTCTTTACCTTTTTACTGAAGGCTTCGGCATCCACAATCCAGAGCACTGCTAACAGGGCTGGCTGAGACCGGCAGGTCCGAAGGCACATCCAGAGTTCCCTTTGCAGGTGGAAATCAGTAGCCTTCCTACTAGCGCCTGTGTGTTGTAGTACCTCCCTGCTGAGCACCACGGGATAGTCCTCACAACTGTCGTGTCTGTTTCTGATGTTCTTTCTCTCTCCGTCCCCCAGATGATATGGATAGGACGCACCCCTATGACGTGGTAGGCCTGGAGTTATTTTATAGGGACCCTAGAGACGCCCCTCTCCCACAATTGCCTTCGTTGTCTTCATTAGGTGTAAAGGCGAGACAGCCAATCTAGAGTTAACTGCCCTGCTGTAGTTCAAAGTAATGCGTAGAGCCTATTACTTACTCGCCATTCCGGCCGCCGGCTACACGCCTCAGAAGGATGTTGCCGATCTTGGGGCACGACTCCTCCTGGTTCTATCTCCTTTGTGCTGTGATCTCGTTTCTCACTTCTCCACGATATACTTCGCTTCGTGTCCTTTCTTAAGATGCCGCCGCAATGAGGTGCAGGCACGGCTCCGTAACGATCTGTCCCATGCTAGGCCACTCCCAGGATCCCACCCCTGACAGGGACCTCCCTGAGTCTTCCCAAGCAACCTCTCTCTCACTAGATGTTACCTGGGCAAAACCCAGTCAGCTTCTCTCTAACTTCCTATCCAACCCCCAGTTTTACCAGAGTGTGAGGAGTGGCCTAATACATAGAACCTTTTGCTCCCCCTGGTGGCCGGAGTGTGAAGTGTAATGTGTGACTCTGATACCTGGTCAGGTGAACTCCTTTAGTGCCATCAGACGTACCATCACTCCCCTTAGCAGCAGAGCGACAATACTGCAACGACCAGGACTCTGGGGCGCTGCACATCTATCATGGCAGAAGTGGATCATTTTGGCACATTGTCCAGTTTCAAAATAAACACTTCAAAATCTCAGGCTCTCAACGTTTCCTTGCCAACTATCACTCAGGCTATCATCCAATCAAATTTTCCTTTTTCCTGGCCATCACAGGGTATAAAATATTTAGGGATACGCATACATAGTGATCTTTTTCGACTATTTGACCTCAATTACAAACCCTTACTTGCTCAAGTTCATAAGGACCTTAATTCATGGACTGTGAAGGATTTCTCATGGTTCGGCAGAGTAAATGTATTAAAAAATGAATATTTTACCTAGACTGCTTTACTTATTTCAAGCTATCCCGACCTGAATCCCTTTAAATTTTTGGGAACATCTACGTAGTAGGTTTTGTAAGTTCATCTGGCCGACTGGTCATCCACGTATTCGTGGTGACATATTAGTCAGATCTAAACAGATGGGAGGCCTCGGTCTTCCGGATTGTAGAAAATACTACATGGCAGCAGTCCATGCTAGAATACTCGATTATTTTCACCATCAACATGGGAAGCTTTGGGTTCATATAGCACAAACTAGATGTCCAAGGGCATTAACTACACTCCCCTGGAACCCACATTCCTCAGCCCTTAAACTCTCTCCACAATCCTACAGCACATACTGTACAATCCTATCCCTACATCAAGACAATAAGAAGATCTCTCTAATTGACCATCAGGGCCCATCATACCCAATATTAGAGAATCCCGCCTTTTTACCGGGGCTATCTTCTAATCAATTTCTGGGTAGAAATAAATATCACCCTCTTCACTTTGCTCATGTACTATCTAACGCATCTTTAATACCCTTCAATGAGATATTTCGGGACTGCTCTATCCCTCCAAGAGCCGACTATGACTATAGACAGTTGCAACATTTCTATTCCCATGTTAGAAAAGATAGATGGCTCAATAGGGATCTTACAAATTTTGAAAAACTATGCCCGTCGTCATCTCAACCCTTGCACTCCATCTCATTGCTCTATAAACACCTAATAGCCCACACTACAACTGTCAGACCACCCTATTGCGAGTCATGGGAAAGAGAACTGGGCAAATCTTTTGAAGACACACAATGGACTAAATGTTTTCAATTTGCTCACAAAACATCAGTTGCAACCAAAGCTCAAGACACCTCCTTTAAGATCATCTCCAGATGGTACCGGGTTCCCGTATTAGTTCATAAGTGGATTCCCGCGGTATCAGATAGAAGCTGGAGATGTGGAGTGGAAGAGGGGACGATGACACACATTTGGTGGAGCTGTCCCATAATAAGAGGTTTATGGTGTTAAAAAAATGACTAGACTCTCTGCGCCCGACTCTCATGAATCTCTTTTGCTCTTTATGATCCCAGCTAGTTTCACCAGATACAAAAGGTCTTTAACCCCTTCCCACCGCGGCCCTTTTTCGTTTTTGTGTTTTTGTTTTTCGCTCCCCTCCTTCCCAGAGCCATAACTTTTCATTTTTCCATCAATAAGGTCATGTGAGGGCTTATTTTTTGCGGGATGAGTTGTACTTTTGAACGACACCATTGGTTTTACCATGTCTTGTACTAGAAAACAGGAAAATAATTCCAAGTGCGGTGAAATTGCAAAAAAAGTGCAATCCCACACTTGTTTTTTGATTGGCTTTTTTGACGGCTTCACTAAATGCTAAAACTGACCTGCCATTATGATTCTCCAGGTCATTACGAGTTCATAGACACCTAACATGTCTAGGTTATTTTTTTTATCTAAGTGGTGAAAAAAAATTCAAAACTTTTGCTTTGCACCATTTTCCGATACTTGTAGTGGAGCGCCCCCGCACCGCCGCAGGGCCGAGGGGATACCCGGAGCCGGGCCTCTAGTTCTCAGTCTCGGGGTTGTCACGGTGGCTAGACCCAGTCCGTGGCCCTGTCCGTCAGTGGGGGACGTCCGGTGCAATAAGTGGTAGTAATGGTAGCGATGGAGCGGTACGGTTGTGGGGTGTAAGTCGCGGTAAATAACGAGGACACCAGGTTGCAGTCTCTTTACCTCTTTACTGGAGATCTCTGAGTCCTCAGTCCGGAACACGGTTCACCAGGCTACGCAAGTCCAGCCGGTCCAATGGCACCTCCAGAGTTCTCCTCTCAGGTGGAAATCTGTGCCTTCCTTCTAGCGCTATGTGTTGTAGTCCTTCCCTGCTGTGCTCACGGAAAGTAACCCCACAACGGTTGTGTCTGTTTCTTAAGTTCCCTCACAACTTGATTTGATGTTCCTCTGTAATCCACCCCTTCCCTGTATTCAGGTTGGAATGGCACCCGTTTGTCAGGTAGGCCTGGAGTTCTTCCGGGACCCTAGAGTCGCCCCTCTCCCGCAATTGCCCCCCAAGACTTCATAGGTGATATGTGGTAGACAGCCCGCCTGAGACCGACTGTCCTGCCGCTGTTTGGAGTATGGCTTGAAGCTGTATTCTAATCCACTCCCTCGGCGTTCCGGCCACCGGTATTGCGCCTCAGCAGGGTGCTGCCTCTTTCAGCACAACCCCTGCTGGTATTCTCCTTCTGCTTGATCTCGTTTCTCACTCAGCACAATCTATCTCGCTTCTAGTCCTTTCTTGAGTCCCGCCGCTTCCAGGAGCCTGCGCGGACCCGTTACGTTCTTTCAATGCCAAGCCTCTGCCAGGATCCCACCCCTGGCAGAGACCCTACAGTCTCTCCCTTCACAACACCCCCTGCCACAGGGTGTTGCTCCGTTCAATCCCGTCAGCGTTCTCTCTAACTTCCTGCCTGACCCCCAGTTTACCCACTATGGTGGGGAGTGGCCTAATGAATAGCACCCTTAGCTCCCCCCGGAGGCCCAGCTGTGAAACATATTGGTGTCTGTGATACCTGATTGGAGGAACTCCTTCAGTGCCATCGAACGTACCATGGCTCCCCTTAGCGGCGAAGCCACAGCACTGCAACGACCAGAACTCTGGGGCGCTGCACTCCCCCCTGGTTAAACACAGTACTCCGGGACTGGGAAGAAAAACAACAATACAGATTAGCAAAAAGACATACAATTTTGTTGAGTGCAAAACGATAAGTATACTTGAACAAGCTTCCCTTTATGGGAGGTGAGGACACTTTTAACGTTACAAACATGGTCAACATTATAAATTACAGGCTATGCATAACTCCTGTTACCCAACCGGGTATTCTACTTAGTGCAAATTCTGGAACAATAAATTAACATTGCCTTTAAGAAACATACACTCTTAGTTTACCAAAGGCCTTCCTATAATCACATTACAGGGTAAGGTAACTTCACATTCTCTTACTTTGAACCTGCAGGACCGCCTGTCCCTATGGCACCAGACCTACTGCCTCTCCTTTCTTTTACAGGACCGCCCCGTTCAGCCAGGGCCTACTGCCTTTCACTACTATACATAGTATAGACATAACATTCCTTTCGTTTAAAGAACTCTGAGCCCGCTCTACTCGGCTCCTTTAAGGACTCACTCTCTAACCCCTACGGGTTCGCCTTCTGTCCTTAGTAACAAAGTAACTTTCTATGGGGACGCAGGGTTGACCTTCTATCCTCACCTTCATCATTACTTCCTTACTTTCAGCTATGCAGATCTCTATCTCTACCCCTACGGGCTCTCTGCATCTTTTCTTTCTGCAAAACATTATTTAGATTTCACATTTCAACAAATTCAACACATATAACTTAGCATGTAAAACAGTTACATTTCTTTTTCAAGCTTCATTATCACATTACTGTTCTGCAACAGTATCTTTCTCAGGTTCAATTTCACACATCCCCTTTAAGAGGGGACCAAGTCTTTCTGAGGTAGCTCGTCTTCTCAGCCTACCAGCCCACGCAAAGGTTCCGGTATGGTATCTTCGCAAAGTGTCTTTAATTAGAACCGGTAGGAAAGGTATCTTCACAAAGTGTCTTTGGCTCAAACCAATAGGGCAAATATCTTCGCAAAGTGTCTTTGGCTAAAACCAGTAGGGAGCACCTTTAAGAAGGTGCAAACTATTTACAAAAGAAAGTTCGAATCATGCACAGTCCATGATTTCTGCAGTTCTTTAAACTTGTGCAAAATTTTAGAAAAACTCAGAACAAACACAGGGATCCCGGGTCAACAAAGGGATCCATTAACCCTGGACAGGTTTAGCAGCAACTTAAAAGAACAAACAGTAACTATTTACATTTTCACAAAGCGAAATCTTACTCTTCTTTCAGAAGTTTCCATGAGGCGCCACCTGGCAGGCGGACCCCTGCAATTCAGGTTTCAGGTCCACTCCCACTGCCAGATACACCCCATGGGTTCGGGTCTGTTGCACGACCAGGTCGTGCGCGGCGATCAAGGTCTGTGTCCCCACTTCTCTCTGTGCTGGTACGTCCGGAGCCTCGGTCACTCGAAGGGGCACCTCCTTAGGCACGACGGTGGTGGCGGCGATCGGGTGGCAGATCTTAAGTTCTGTGGTCAGGCAGGTGGGGCCGACCAGGGTGGGTACAGATCGGTCACACGGCGGCACTTTGGCCACAGGGGCTGGTTTCTCTTTCTTGTAGACATTCAGAGTGAACCACCCCTTTTCCCCAAGATGCCGGGTGTAGGTAACACTGTCTCCCGGATAGAGGTCCCGATCGGGGTGACCCTCTCTAAGGTGTGACTCGACATCCCGTCGGTTAACAAAGACCTCCGCGTATAGCCCCGGTTCTTTAATGAAGCCCCAGCCTCCTTGGAGTTTAAAGACGGTGATGATGCCCTGCCTGCGCGGGGCCTGGTGAGTGGTGGGGTCCTTACGGGCCCGGTTCTTGACCGCCAAATCTTTTTGATGGTAGGCCTCCCGTTTAGCCTGATGTGTTTCCTCTTCCTCTCGCCACCGCTGTTCTAGCTGGATCTGGTATTCTTCCCAGCTTAGGGCCTGTACCATTTCTCCCTTCTGGGTCTCCACCCCGGGGAACCCCATAAGATTGGATCCAGGGTTCACCCAGCGGCACACCGTGCGCTCCGCGCTGACCTCACACGGCAAGGGAGTAGGGGTGATTGGGGCTCGCATACGGTGTTCCATGCCCGTGGCTTCCTCCCATGGTAACAGGCGCTGAAGTCTATGGGTCCCCGGGAGAGGTGGTGCTGCTACGGGACCCACTAACACACCCTCTGCTGGTGGGGCAGGATCGGCGGACTCACCCACTGGTACGATTCCACTTTCCGCAACAGGTCCCGCTGGTTCTTCCGATGTCCGGGAATCCACTGCCGGTCCCACCTGATGCGGGGCCTGGACTCTTACGTGCAGTTGGAGGAGCTGGTTATATAAATCCTCCATCTCGGCTCTCAGGAATTTGGTGTTATCCACGGAGGACAGGCTGCTGGGCTCAGCCGGGTAGTCAGGGGAGACTTCCACTTCAACCCCGCTGTCGGGTTCGGAGCTGCTGGCCATAGCGTCCTCCACGTGGGTCGCTTCCTGGTCTTTTTCCCGCTCTCTCCTGCGTGAGCAGTTTCGTTTTCTCTGCCTCCGCCCCCCATTAAGGATTTGGAGGCGGATCTCTGCTGCTGACGGACACGTCCTCACTGCACAGAAATATTTAGACTGGGCGGCCATTATTCTTCGCGCTCTCCAGCTCGTCTACGCCCACTCCACGCCCCTCTTCTCTTCCTGCGCTTTCCTCAGCGCTGCAATGGCGGCGGATTTTGGCGGCAACTGGCGCAGCACAGTCTTTGTAATAAAGTACAGTCCAAGCACAACAAATCACAGTCTCTAGGCACACATGACCTGATTCTTCAGGCTTAAGTAGATCCTGTTCGTGACGCCAAGTTGGAGCGCCCCCGCACCGCCGCAGGGCCGAGGGGATACCCGGAGCCGGGCCTCTAGTTCTCAGTCTCGGGGTTGTCACGGTGGCTAGACCCGGTCCGTGGCCCTGTCCGTCAGTGGGGGACGTCCGGTGCAATAAGTGGTAGTAATGGTAGCGATGGAGCGGTACGGTTGTGGGGTGTAAGTCGCGGTAAATAACGAGGACACCAGGTTGCAGTCTCTTTACCTCTTTACTGGAGATCTCTGAGTCCTCAGTCCGGAACACGGTTCACCAGGCTACGCAAGTCCAGCCGGTCCAATGGCACCTCCAGAGTTCTCCTCTCAGGTGGAAATCTGTGCCTTCCTTCTAGCGCTATGCGTTGTAGTCCTTCCCTGCTGTGCTCACGGAAAGTAACCCCACAACGGTTGTGTCTGTTTCTTAAGTTCCCTCACAACTCGATTTGATGTTCCTCTGTAATCCACCCCTTCCCTGTATTCAGGTTGGAATGGCACCCGTTTGTCAGGTAGGCCTGGAGTTCTTCCGGGACCCTAGAGTCGCCCCTCTCCCGCAATTGCCCCCCAAGACTTCATAGGTGATATGTGGTAGACAGCCCGCCTGAGACCGACTGTCCTGCCGCTGTTTGGAGTATGGCTTGAAGCTGTATTCTAATCCACTCCCTCGGCGTTCCGGCCACCGGTATTGCGCCTCAGCAGGGTGCTGCCTCTTTCAGCACAACCCCTGCTGGTATTCTCCTTCTGCTTGATCTCGTTTCTCACTCAGCACAATCTATCTCGCTTCTAGTCCTTTCTTGAGTCCCGCCGCTTCCAGGAGCCTGCGCGGACCCGTTACGTTCTTTCAATGCCAAGCCTCTGCCAGGATCCCACCCCTGGCAGAGACCCTACAGTCTCTCCCTTCACAACACCCCCTGCCACAGGGTGTTGCTCCGTTCAATCCCGTCAGCGTTCTCTCTAACTTCCTGCCTGACCCCCAGTTTACCCACTATGGTGGGGAGTGGCCTAATGAATAGCACCCTTAGCTCCCCCCGGAGGCCCAGCTGTGAAACATATTGGTGTCTGTGATACCTGATTGGAGGAACTCCTTCAGTGCCATCGAACGTACCATGGCTCCCCTTAGCGGCGAAGCCACAGCACTGCAACGACCAGAACTCTGGGGCGCTGCACTAGCGTCTCCATTTTTCGTGATCTGGGGGTCGGGTGAGGACTTATTTTTTGTGTGCCGAGCTGACATTTTTAATGATACCACTTTTGTGCAGATACGTTCTTTTGATTGCCTGTTATTGCATTTTAATGCAATGTCGCGGCGACAAAAAAACGTAATTCTGGTGTTAAGAATTTTTTTCTCGCTATGCCGTTCAGCGATCAGGCTAATGCTTTTTTTTTATTGATAGATTGGGCGATACTGAAAGCGGAGATACCAAATATGTGTAGGTTTGTTTTTTTTTTAATTGTTTTATTTGGATGGGGTGAAAGGGGGGTGATTTAAACTTTTATATATTTTTTATTTTTTTTATATTTTTAAAAATCTTTTTTTTAACTTGTGCCATGCTTCAATAGCCTCCATGTGAGGCTAGAAGCTGGCACCACTAGATCGGCTCTGCTACATATTAGTGATCATCAAATCGTTGCTATGCAGCAGAAATGCAGGTGTGCTGTGAGCGCCGACCACAGGGGGGCGCTCACAGCAGGCCAGCATCAGTAACCATAGAGGTCTCATGGACCTCTATGGTTACCATCCTGATGCATCGCCGACCCCCGATCTTGGGACGGGGGTCGGCGATGAGGTCATTTCTGGCCGGAAGCGCCAGTTAAATGCCGCTGTCAGCGTTTGACAGCGGCATTTAACAGGTTAATAGCGGCGGGTGAATCGCCATTTCACCCGCCACTATTGCGCACACATGTCAGCTGTACAAAACAGCTGACATGTCACGACTTTGATGTGGGCTCACCCACCATAGGAGCCCACATCAAAGGGGGAGACACGACATGCGCCGTACTAGTACGGGGCATGTCGGGAAGGGGTTAATAAGCTACCTTATACAGGCTGCTAAGAATATCATTCCTCCTCACTGGAAAAGTACTTCACCTACTCTGGAGCAGTGGTTCTGTGAGATAGCCCTTCTTAATAAGATGGAACATTTGATTGCCCAATTCCCCACTGACTGGGATAGATACTGTGAGACTTGGAGAGACTGGATTGAATTCCAAGAATCAGATGACTACCGTCTTACATCAGACTGATGTGACCCACCCTTTTCTCCGCTGCGTTTCTTCTCTGTCCCAATTGTGCTCCGCGTTGGTTCGTGCCTAGCTACGCTATGTAGGGTTTCCATTGGATTTCAGTAACTTCATAATTGTATTACTGATGGCCCAGAATGTTCCCTTCCCTCTTTTTTCTTCCTATAACGTGATGTTTTATTGGAGGTTATACTTATATTCTATGATATATTGATGCTGATATTGTCCTAGCTATTCTTTTCTTTTTGTTGTATTTTTGAGATTGAAAATTATTTATCCTTTCAATAAAAATTGAATTTTGAAGAAAAAAAACACATGTAAAGGCTTCCTAAGCATTTAAAAAGGTCCCTTAGTCTGTTTCAGTAGCTCCACAATCATGGGGAAGACTGCTGACTGACAGATGTCCAGAAGGTAGTCATTGACACACTCCACAAGGAGGGGAAACCACAAAAGGTCATTGCTAAAGAAGCCGGCTGTTCACAGA